>NC_069499.1:1401144150-1401281235 GCF_027579735.1 Bombina bombina
ATGACAGCTATATATACACTATATATATATATATGGAAAAAGTACCACTAAAGAAAGTACCACTAAAGCAGTACTACACCACCTTGGTACACAAATGGGGCACTAAGCGCCCAGCGGGGTCTTGGCCGTGGTGTAGTGAGAAGTCACAAATTGTTCCTATCAGTTGAGTGTAATTTGTAATCCCAGGTTCACTGAAAATACGATGTAGAATTTCCAAGTGTATACTTAGGTAGAGTCCAATATAGTTATGTTATAGATGATCCCTCATTAGTGATGATGATGTGACTGAAAGCTCAAAAAATAGTGCAAAATAGTGAAACAAAAACAAAAAAAAGGATAATCCTTCAACAAAGGATAAAAATACACAAATGTAAAAATTGGAAAAAAATGTGAATTGCCAAAAGATGCCATTGATGAAAAAAGATGAAAAAATTTGTTGAAGTTAGGATAAATACATTCGTAGGTGCAATATAAGTGATGAAAGTTAGTGAATAAAAAATAATTCTCAAGGTTCATTTGGGTGTTGCAAGATTAGTGCAGCTGGGTGCTGCAGGATTAGTGTTGCAACCACAGGTGGAAATCCAGAGATTTTAGTGGATGTTCTGCTCCTAGCTGTATTTATCTGTGAAAGATAATCAATATAGTGTAGTATGCTCAAAGTAGATATAGATGTAGAAATAAGGCTTACCAGATGCTTGGTCAACGCGTTTCGGCCTCTCAAAGGCCTTTTTCAAGACTCATGTTGTAAGAATTCACAACCTTAGGCAAAAATTTAAACGAAGTCCGCAAAACAGCTTTATCTTGATGGAAAATCAGATAAGGAGACTCACAAGAGAGAGAAGACAATTCAGAAACTCTTCTAGCAGAAGAGATAGCCAAAAGAAATAAAACTTTCCAATAAAGTAGTTTAATATCCAAATAATGCATAGCTCAAAAGGAGGAGCCTGCAAATCTTTAAAACCAAATTGAGACTCCAAGGAGAAGAAATTGATTTAATAACAGGCTTGATATGAATCAAAGCCTAGAAGTATTTTCTATAAGAAAAAACTAAGGGGACGCGCTGTAGTGTTGATAGAAATTGTGTTGATGTGAATGAAATTCCTCTGGTATCGTGTGAGTTGAACCGTGACAGATAAGTATGTGAGAGTAGAGGTGTATATGTGTATATGATTGAGTGAAATCTTGTTAATCAAAGGAGAATGTGTGACTTGTTACAAACCGTAAGACTTGAAACAATTGTGATACATAAGCAAAAAAATCATGAAACAATTGTGATACCTAAACAAAAAATCAGTTGGAATATTGCAAAGAACTAAAAACTTGCAACAAAATATGTGAACAGTTGAATTTGATTAAACTCAAAAAACTGAAAAGTCCAATATGTGATAAGTGTTCAGAGATAAAAAGTCCAAATTCAATGTAAAGGATATATAAAGAACAAAAGTTCAAAGGATCAAAACAAATGGCTTGCTCCGCTTGAATCCAAGGTGTGATGAATCAGGAAATCTAGGAGGATAGAAAAACAAGGGGCGCCAACATAGTGTGAATCAGTTTGGAAAACTGGAAAACAGTAGTTATAATAAAATCTACTCACAAGTGGAGTGGCACCTAGAACAAACTGGGTGCATACAGGCAGGCTGACATTCAGAACCAGCAGTCAGTACGCTGGGGGTCTCACCCGGGAGACCTGTGGGTGGGTCAGATGAGGTAGATGGAGTCGGCTGTGTGTCGTCTGGTGAGCCGGATCGCTACTGTGGAAGTCCAAAGGGCTGTGTTGTTTATCCCAAAAGGGTAGCTGCTCACACGATCAGCCTTGTTTCCAAACGAGGAAACGGTCCTTTACGGACTGAGAAACGCGTAGCAATTAAATACTTGTTTTTAGACAGACCCGGTTTTCTGTGCCTTTTTAATATTACCACAGTTTGCAGTGGTTATACCCAGTTTGGTTTTTATCCCTTTGTTCCATACACTGACATTGGAAACTCGTTTGGAAACAAGGCTGATCGTGTGAGCAGCTACCCTTTTGGGATAACCAACACAGCCCTTTGGACTTCCACAGTGGCGATCCGGCTCACCAGACGACACACAGCCGACTCCATCTACCTCATCTGACCCACCCACAGGTCTCCCGGGTGAGACCCCCAGCGTACTGACTGCTGGTTCTGAATGTCAGCCTGCCTGTATGCACCCAGTTGGTTCTAGGTGCCACTCCACTTGTGAGTATATTTTATTATAACTACTGTTTTCCAGTTTTCCAAACTGATTCACACTATGTTGGCACCCCTTGTTTTTCTATCCTCATGAATCAAAGCCTGAACAAAACAGTGAATCAGGAAGCTTAGCAATCTTTCTATGAAATAAAACAGAAAGAGCAGAGATTTGTCCTTTCAAAGTATTTGCAGACAAACCATCCTGAAGAAACTGTAAAATCCTAGGAATTCTAAATGAATGCCAAGAATAATCATGAGTGGAGCACCATGAAATATAGGTTTTCCAAAATCTATGATAAATCTATCTTGAAACAGACTTACAAGCCTGTATCATAGTGTTAATTACTGAGTCAGAGAAACCTCTACGACTAAGAACTAAGCGTTCCATTTCCATGCCTTCAAAATTAGAGATTTGAGATCCTGGTGGAAAATTGGGCTTTAAGACAGAAGGTCTGGTCTTATAGGAAGGGACCAAGGCTGGCAACTGGACATTCGGACACGGTCCGCATACCCAAACCTGTGAGGCCATGGTGGTGCTATCAGAAACACATAAGATTGTTCCATTATGATCTTGGAGATCACCTTTGGAAGAAGAACCAGAGGCGGAAAAATGTAAGCAGGTTGGTAAAACCAGGGAACTGCTAGAGCATCCATCATTTCCGCCTGAGGATCCCTGGACCTGGAAAGGTATCTGGGAAGTTTCTTGTTCAGACTAGAGGCATCAGATCTATTTCTGGAAGACCCAACATCTGTACAAGTTGAAAAAACACATCTGAATGGAGAGACCACTCCCCCGGATGTATAGAATGACGGCTGAGATAATCCGCTTCCTAATGTGACAAGAGTTGGATTCCGCCCAAGAAAGTATCAGAGATACTTCTTTCATTGCCAAAGGACTGCGAGTCCCCCCTTGATGACTGACATATGCCACTGTTGTGATATTGTCTGTTTGAAAACGAATGTAAAGTTCTCTCTTCAATAGAGGCCTAACCTGAAGAGCTCTGAAAATAGCACAGAGTTCTAAAATATTGATTGGCAACCTTGCCTCTTGAGGATTCCAACCTCCCTGTGCTGTCAGAGACCCCCAGACAGCTCTCCAACCTGTAAGACTTGCATCTGTTGTGATCACAGTCCAGGAAGGACGAACAAAGGAAGCCCCTTGAACAATAAAGTGATGGTCTAATGATCAAGTCAGAGAGAGTTGAGTGTTGGGATTTAAGTATATCAACTGTGATATCTGAATATAATCCCTGCACTACTGGTGCAACATGCAAAGCTGTAGAGGTCTCATATGAAAACGAGCAAAAGGGATTGCATCCAATGCTGCAATCATGAGACCTAAAACCTTTATGCACATAGCCACTGAAGGGAATGATAGAGATTAAAGGTTTAGACAAGTTAAGACCAATTTTATTCGTCTCTAGTCTGTTAGAGAAAGAGTCATGGACACTGAATCTATCTGGAAACCTAAGAAGGTGACCATTGTCTGAGGATCAAGAAATTCTTTTGTAAATTGATCCTCCAGCCATGTCTTTGCAAAGATAACATTAGTTGTTTTGTGTGAGATTCTGCTAAATGAAAAGATTGAGCTAGAACCAAGATATCGTCCAAATAAGGAAACATTGCAATACCCTGCTCTCTGATTACAGATAGAAGGGCACCGAGAACCTTCGAGAAAATTTTTGGTGCTGTTGCTAGGCCAAATGGAAAAGCGCCAAATTGGTGATGCTTGTTTAGAAAAGAGAATCTCAGAAAACGATAGTGGTCTGGATTAATCAGAATGTGAAGATAAGCGTCCTGTAAGTCTATTGTGGACATGAAGTGACCTTGCTGAACAAAAGACAGAATAGTCCTTATAGTCATAAACAAAAGTTGGGACTCTTACAAAATGATTTAAAGTTTTCAGATCCAGGATTGGTCTGAAAGAATCTTCCTTCTTTGGTCAATGAATAGATTTGAATAGAAACCCAATCCCTGCTCCTGCTGAGGAACTAGTACAATCAGTCCTGAAAGCTCTAGGTCTGAAATCCTGAGCCTTCACAGGGTTTGTTGGAACATGAGTAAGAAAGAATCTTCCCATGGGAGGTCTTATTCTGAAACCTATTCAATACCCTTGTGAAAGAATATTCTGAATCCACTGATTTTGGACAGAATCTGTCCAAATGTCTTGAAATAACTTTAGTCTGCCCCCCGCTAGAAGAACTGGTTTGAGGGCCGCACCTTCATGCAGTCTAAGGGGCTGGATTTGGCTTGTTATAAGGCTTGAATTTATTCCAATTCGGAGATGGTCTCCAATTAGAGCCAGAGGCCTTAAGAGAAGGAGAGGTTTTCTGTTCTCTATTCTGATGAAAGGTACGAAAACGATTGGGAGCTTCAAATCTACCCTTAGATTTCTTGTCTTGGGGCAGAAAAACTCCCTTACCTCCAGTGATAGTGGAGATAATAGAATCCAATTGAGAACCAAACAGATTATTACCCTGAAAAGATAGAGATAATAATCTACATTTAGACATCATGTCAGCATTCCAAGATTTAAGCCATAAAGCTCTTCTAGTTAGAATAACTAAAGACATAGATTTGACATTAATCTTAATGACATCAAATATAGCATCAAAAAATTAAATGATTTGCATGTTGAAGTAAAAGAACAGTGCTAGATAGTTCAGGATCTGATAACTGCTGCTCTAAACTGTCCAACCAAAAAGTTGAAGCAACATCAGCCAAAGAAATAGCTGGTCTAAGAATATAGCCAGTATGTAAATATGCTCTTCTAAGATAAGATTCAAGCTTCCTATCTAAAGGATCCTTAAAAGAAGTACTATCTTCCATAGGAATAGTAGTACATTTGGCAAGAGGGGAAACAGCCCCATCAACCTTAGGGTCCTTTTCCCAAAACTCTAGACTAGCCACAGATAAAGAATACAACTTCTTAAACCTAGAAGAAGGGTTAAAAGAGGTACCAGGTTTAGACCATTCTTTTGTAATCATATTGGAGATAGCATCTGCAATAGGAAAAACTTCAGGAGTAACCTCAGAAGTCTTAAATACAGAATTTAAATGATTATTAGCTTTGCTATCAAGAGGAATAGACTCCTCAATACCCAAAGTAAACAATACTTCCTTTAATAGAGAACGAATATGTTCAATTTTAAATAAAAAAGAAAATTTGTCAATTTCAATACTATACAATCTGTGCCCCTTCATACATACGCTTGGATCTACTATACAGTATTCTAATGTGGATCAGTGTTTCTAACACAATAAGTATTACTATTTTGGACATATCTTTATACACTACAGTCGGTACCCAAGAGTGTTTTTAATGGTTCATCCTTTTTTAATTTAACCCAATAAAAGTTATATTTTAAGCAGTTTAATTAATCTTGTTCTCCTTCTTTCTATTCCTTTGGGAATAGACAGTGATATTGATTTATACTTTATTTACTTCCTGACCTAGGACTGCTTTAAGTGTATACTTTTCTCTTTCTTGTTGTATTTGTCAATTTCTGTCTCTGATGCAGGATCCTCTGAGTCAGAGGAACCCTCATCAGTAAAGGATATTTCAGTATTCTTTTGGTAAGTACAAAATTCATTAGATTTATGACAAGTTTGGAAAGACCTTTTACGTTTATTTGAAGGTGGAATAGCAGTCTAAGAGGTATATTTATGTAAGTGTGAGCGGACATGATACAATGTAGCGTATCATGTCCGCTGCACATCGCTAAATGCCAACAGCATACGCTGTCAGCATTTATCATTGCACAAGTAGTTCTTGTGAACTGCTTTTGCAATGCTGCCCCCTGCAGATGCGCGTCCGCCAGCAGGGGGTGTCAATCAACCCGATCATATTCGATCGGGTTGATTTCTGTCCGCCACCTCAGAGCAGACCGACAAGTTATGGAGCAGCGGTCTTTAGAAAGCTGCTTCATAACTTCCGTTTCCGGTGAACCTGAAGGGTCGCCAGAAACAAGATGCATCAAGCTCCATACGGAGCTTGATAAATTGACCCCATAGCCTTCTCTATGGCTGCAGCAATAAAAAAAAATACATCTGCAGGAATATCAGGTACATTCGACTGAGAAGGAATAACAGTAGATGTATTTGTACTCATAGAAACATTATCAGCATGTAATAATTTGTCATAACAAATGCCACATAACTGAGCTGAAGAAATAAGATCAGCTTGTTTACAGCAAACACACTTAGCTTTGGTAGAATTATGTTCAGGCAGCTTAGTTTCTAACATCAGAGGCAGGATCAGTTTGAAACATCTTGCAAAATATAACAAAAAAAGAAAAAATAACATTTAAACAAAATATTAAATTTCCTCAATATAGCAGTTTCAGGAATGGGAAAAATGCTTATGATAAAATTCTTATACAAAAAGTAAAATCAAAAGCAAGAATAATAGCTCTCTATAATATAATGAGAGCAGCGAGCATTAGAGGGAGAGACTTAATATAATACATTTTGGCACCAAGAACGATACACTGAAAAAAACACGAGTCGCGTCATAACAGGCGTGACCTTGCGCCAAAAATGACGCCGCACAGCAGATTTTCGCAATTTCGTGACAAAAATATTTGCGCCAAAAATGACGCAATAAAATGATGCAAATTGTGTCATTGCGAGCCTAATTTGCCCACGAACATTTTCAAAACAGACTTCATGTTAGCAGCTAACCGGAACCCCAGGTAAGAAAAACTACTTAAATTCTCCCATAAACATCATTTCCATTCTGAAACTGTGTGACTGCAAAGGGAAATATTAACAGACCTGACTCATGGCTAATATATGCAATATACATTAAGAACTTGATATGATATATACCAGAAGACACCCATCCACATATAGCAGACAGCCAAACCAGTACTGAAACATATCAGCAGAAGTAATGGTAGAGGAGTATAATGTCGATCTGTAAAGGGAGGCAGCAGATGAATCCCTGTGACCGAATTTACAGAGAGCCCTAGAATAGATTTCCCATAGGCGAAAACATGGTATCGTCAGGCAATCCTCCCTTCACATACCTCAGACGAACACTGTACTTAGAGAGGAACTGGGCTTCAATATGCTTAGAAGGGCCTTTCACAAAAGAAATCAAGCACATCATGCTTCACCACCGCCTAAGGAGGCAACGTTTGTAAAAAACTGAGGTATGAGTGAGGTGGGAGGTGGGAGGTGTATTTATAGGCATTTGAGGTTTGGAAAACGTTGCCCCCTCATGGTAGGAATGTATATCTCATACGTCACTAGCTCATGGACTCTTGCCACTTACATGAAAGAAATCAGTTTACCATTTGTCGTTGGGTAATTAAGCATGCACATTTACCAGTAAACACAATAAAATTATTTAAGAAACAAATAAATAATAAAATAGCAATTAATTATTGTGCCTTTAAAAAAAAAAAACAGTATATTATTTTTTTTTAACAAATGTCCTCTTTCCAATGACCATCAACTAATCACAGACTCATATACATATATGACTTTGTGAACCCTAATGTGTGCTTAGTAAGAGCCACTGGCATCACTAGTAATATTAACAGTAAAGTGTGCAAGCAAAAAGAAAAATGTGCACAGTCTCTACCTAGGGCAAGCAGCTACCAAAAACAAAAACAGATTTCAGTTATCAATAAAAAAAAAATGCAAGATATACATAGATATAGATAAACAGACAGATAGATGTATGATTGTGGGACATTGGTAGCTTTCAGCCATGGGGGTCTATCTATCAAGCTCCGAAAGGGCCCGTGTTTCTGGCGAGTCTTCAGACTCACCAGAAACAGCAGTTATGAAGCAGCGGTCACAAAGAATGCTGCTCCATAACCTGTCCGCCTGCTCTGAGCAGGCGGACAGACATCGCCGGAAATCATCCCGATCGAGTACGATCGGGTTAATTGACACCCCCCTGCTGGCGGTCGAATGGCCGCGAGTCTGCAGGGGGCGGCATTGCACCAGCAGCTCTTGTGAGCTGCTGGTGCAATGCTGAATATGGAGAGCGCAATGGAGAGCATTGCGCCAGACCTTGTTAAATAGAGGCCATAAACCTCACATTAATTAACACATTAATCATATAATTAATTTAAATAAGGAATTAAATATTTTTGTAGACAGGGATAACACAGTTTAACTATTACTTTTTGTTTTGTTGCGTGTTGATAGGTTGGTGTCCAGACCTATGAATGTTGTCCAGTTAGAAATGTAACACAGTGGACAAAAATCAATTAAAACCAATTAAAACATCTTCAATTAAACATTTCTGTGTATGTGTGTGTGTGTATATATATATATATATATATATATATATATATATATATATATATATATATATATATACACACACATAAAATATATATATATATACACATACTATATATATATATATATATATATATATATATATATATATATATATATATATATATATATATATATATATATATATATATATATATATATATAGTATTTAATGTCTCTTTAATATTAATGACTTGTTATTATTCTTTGGGAAATGCACTGCTTAATTAGCAACTGTGATTTATAGGGATGTCTAAGAGAACAATAAAATGCAGCGTCCATATTTGGCAGGGTAGAGTGTAAACAAAAAAAGTTTCTAAAAGGAATTCTAAATTCACTGTGTAACTGATCAGTTAATGAAATATGGTTCTTCAGTCTAGAATTGTAATAAACTGCAGGGGTTCATTTCAAGGCAATTATGTAAGAGCTAGATGGTATTCCATTGTAATAACAACAAAAATCTCCATTAAAGTCTAAAAAGATGTTCTTATTAATTGCAATTGTTTCCAACTGGTATATGATCTAGTCCATATTATATCAATTCATAGCTGTAGATTGTTTGACCAGACAAGAAACATATGTATTTTAAAAGTTTTGGTACATTTGTACTACAGTGAGCCTAAGTACACTTCTCCAATCAGGATAGTAAGTAGGTTAAATATTAGATGTCCCTCTTGCACTGCACACTGGCCCCTCTCTATTACACTGGTACAGCTTCTGCCACAGGCTGACCCCCAGCCACTGTCACTGGTCAAGCTATATGAGGCTCAGTCCCTGTTACCATGTGGGTTTGGCCCAGCTATGCCACTGACTGCATCCCTCTAACTTGCCCAGGCTTTCTAACAGATTGTACTCTCCTCACACCGACCTCTCTGTTGCCCTGACACAGCCCTTTTGACAGACCCACTCTTTGGAAAGAAAATCACAAAACAGTCTAGCACAGAAGGTCCATCTTCAACTTGACTAACTAAAAGTTGCTGTCCAAAAATCCAACGAAAATCTGTATAAAAAGTGTTTTCTGAAGAATGTAATTTTGTCCTGAGAGAGTTAATAAGGTAGGAAGTTACTTGAAAACCAAACAAGTTTTCAAATGTGTTGGATTTGTTTTAAATTTGATAAACACCTTTGTGTGACTCATATGATTAATTGAAACAGATCCC
This sequence comes from Bombina bombina, assembly GCF_027579735.1. Classification (NCBI taxonomy): domain Eukaryota; kingdom Metazoa; phylum Chordata; class Amphibia; order Anura; family Bombinatoridae; genus Bombina; species Bombina bombina. The sequence continues at coordinate 1,401,153,821 of NC_069499.1, forward strand.
AGTGAACCATCACTTGGAGTATGTATCATTATGGAACCACTAACCTAACTAATCACGTCTTTGACAGTCCCTGATATTATTGTAGATTTAAACAGGAAGAGAAGCAACATGCCATGAACAAACAGCAGCTAGGTGGTTTGTTCTATAGCCCATTTACCACTTGGGAGTAGCTTCAGGGCCGGACTGGGAAATCAGATCAGCCCTGGAAATTTGTATAGACAGTCACGCCCCTCCAACCAAGCCACGCCCCCTCCAGCCCAGTCACGCCCCCTCCAGCCCAGCCCATACAAATTTTGAAACTTTCCAGAAATAATGCTGCAGACTCAGTATAAGTACACTAAACAGCAAAGAATGTATTATTTCATTTGGATAAAATACAACTTTACATTCTGAAATCACTTAATGGAACAATACGGTGGGTATGTAATACAGGCTGAAAGTGTTTTTAATAAAGAGTCTGCAAACCTAAGTAGTATTGTAACCTAGGTATAACAATACACTAAATAACAACCATAATGTATTTTAATGATAGTGATATACATATATAGTGATATACAACCATAATGTGTATTAATGAAAGTGATATACAGTCTGTCCATGAGCCCAACACCTGCTTTTGCAAAGTAAAAACACTATGAATAAATATCTCTACCATAATGAATATATCTGCATGAAGTGAAGTGTCTGCCATATTTTAAAATTTTTGACACGGTCAGTAGTATGTCTTCTACTGGACTTCAATCATACTCAGTCTCACTCAGAAGCTAGATATATACAGTCAGCCATCCATTCACAGTCAGTCAATCAAGTATGACTTCTCTCAAGCAAGCTATACTGAGGAACCTGGCTTCAGTTTCATAATAGCATGCAGGCCCCTGGCATGAAGAGTAAATTTGAGAAGCTGCTATGACAAAGAAAAGAAATATGGCAGACTGTTTTATATAGCATGGCATCTACACTACACTTCATGCAGATATATGCATTATGGTGGAGATATATTTATTTATAGTGTTTTTTTTAATGCTCCAAGTAAAAACACTATGAATAAATATATCTCCACCATAATGAATATATCTGCATGAAGTGTAAGTGTAGATGCCTGATGCCATGATGCTTATATAAAACAGTCTGCCATATTTTTAAATTTTTGACACAGTCAGTCTTCTACAGTTCTGCACTTTCACACTCAGTCACTATACTATCATCACAATCTGTTCACAAGTCAACTTCACAAAAAGTTTATCACCAATAATAATAATAAAAAAATATATACACTGCATACAAACATGACTTACCAAATAATGATGATGTGCCTGCCCTGCTGGCTGCCTGCCTCTCAGTCTCTGCTTCTGCCAATGCCTGCTGCTGCCCAAAGTTGCAGCCACTCTCTTCAGTACAGTGCTGCTGTGTTTTCCCTCCCTGCTGGCTCTCCCACTGTCCACTGCACTGGGCCACTCGATAGCAGTGTGTCTCACATGTAACCCACATGGCCTGCTTGAAGTTGAGCTCAGTGCTCACTGACTGACGCTGCGACGCAGCCGCTGCTGCTCCCAGGCTGAGGCTCCGTCCTGCTCCCTCCACTATGTCACATGGTCGTGCGGTGAGTCAACTTGTCATGACATCACAGCCGCCGGCCCGCCCCACCTGACCCAGCCCGCATATGAGGATAAGGATTCCTGACCTGAATCCTCCTGAGTCCTCCTTCGCTGGCCTGCCGCTGCCTGTGAGACATACTGAGCTGAGCCTGTGACTGTGTGAGACTGTCACTGAGACAGACACAGACTCAGACAGTCACTGTAGAGATGGCAGGCTGAGGGCGGCGGGCTGGTTTTATAGTAAGGTGGGTGACTAAGGTCTTACCGTCTTAGAGGGTAATGGGTTAGTTAGCAGTGCACCAGCGGCCACAGCGCCGGTCGGTTTATTAACTTGCGGTCAGCGGCGAGGAGGGGGTTAAATTATGTAACAAGTTTAATAAAAAAAAATTACTACACTGCTGCAGCTTTAGTGGGGAGTCTGAGGACTTAGTCAGTGTAACAGGACCGCAATTTTTATTGCAAACTCAGGCTCAGCAATTGCACAAATATTTTTATACAGACAACAGCAGCAGCCAGGGCCAGCCCAGCTTAGCTGGCGGCCCACCGGGATTTTTCCCGGTATCCCGCCTGCCCAATCCGGCCCTGAGTAGCTTCTTTTAGCTCAATTGTGCTTTTCACAGAGGAAAGCTTTCCTGAAGTACATCAGTCTGATCTCATTTAACAAGGTCAGTCCAGCCCTGAAATACAAGGTAATTCTCCTCCAAACAAGGGAAATGGCAACCCCAGACAATCGTCTCTGCCTTATCTGGGCCTCATCAGTGAGGTGCAGCTATAATATTATTGTAGATTCAGTGACCATGGAGTGGTACTTATGTCATGTTGTTAATTAGAAGACTGACCTGAAGGAGCATTTGCATACTCTTCCTCAGCTTTTATCTTCATTGAATGACAGTTCTTTTTCCCAATTTGTAAGATCTAGAGCTGTTTACTAATGCTATGGGTAGCTGTGATTTCAAGAATTTCTTTGTAGGAAGTTAATATGTTTTTCTCAAGGTTTGATTGGCCTACCAGGAGATTTCTTGGTGGGCTGCAGCAGCTGGGGCTGGGAAGCTACAATTTAAAAGGGTGATTAATGGATGCAATTGGGCTTCTTAAACTTTTTTTTTTTTAATACAAACTAATATAATATAATTTTGAAACAAATTATTGGGAGGAGTATACCTTTCAAAAAATGGTCTGTGTGCATTATACTGAGTGAACGGAATATTGGGCTTGTCTCCAAATTTTCCAGGGCTTCTTTTTATTCCCAGTCCAGCCCTGGTTATGCTGACTATCATGGTAGCAGCAGGCAAGAGCTTTTCCCATCAGCTTGTTCCAGTCACTGTTCTGAATGTGCACATTAAAAAACTGTACTGAGTTTCTTGTGTTTTTGTTTTAAAAAAAATATTAATTCCAGAGCAATTGTAATAAAAAAACACTGAGGACTTGATTTATCATCCACCGGCAGATAGGGGTGTACATATTAGCCCCTGTCTGCCCAGCTTCTCCTTTAGGCGGCAGCAATCTGCTGCCTGCATTTGCCATTGCACACAAACAATCCTGCACGCTCGTGTGCAACCCCGCCCACGCACAACCAATGACCGGAAGACATGCCAGGTATACCATTAGCAGGGTCAGGTAGAGCCGATGCGAGAAGTCCTTCTTTCACCTACTACTATATTTATTAGGGTTTGTCCTGTAGGCCATATTGCCCTCTTTAATGTATTTGGAAGGATTTACTCTGTTGTTGGGAGGTTTGTGGTTAGAACATGCTAATGGATTCATCTTCTCTCAGTTTCAGTTTATTTGATTTATGTTGGCTTTGCTAGTGGTTTGGGGTTACAGGCTGATACATTTAGCTTTCATTTTTTTCCTTACAGTGGCAGAAACATATGTGTCATGTCTTGGGCTTGATGGCTAAAAGGATAGGTAGATGAGATTCGGGGCTTTTTACACTTTTTGCTAGATCAACAAATTCACTCTCTGGGTGTGTTTGTTTGGGAACTCCCTGATTTACTCAAAGGAGAGCAGCAGATAGGATCTATGGTTTCATTTAGATGGATTTGAGGGAAAGGGTTGAAGTGTATAACATTTCCATCAGAAGAAAATAGGTTACACTAGAATTTTTGTTTGTCTACATCACCCTAAGTCAAAAAGAATGTGAATACTTATATAAGGGACAGTCAATGTGACCTGTATGATTGGGGTTGTTGACATTTGGCTGGAAGGTTTCGTGTAAATGTTGTTAGTTTAAGGTTTCTGCATAGTGGTATATTTTGGTGGTGTCAGAGAGGATTTTATGCTCCTCTATGGGATGTTACTCTTGGTTGGTTTACTTAGACCAATGGGCATCAGGAGAAAATGTATGTTGTCAGTTTGGGCCTGACTCATATTTGTGTCATGGTTTAAGTTTTTCAACTGAACTCTTATAGGATTATTTATTTTTATATTTGTGCACTAAGTTTCACTAACCTAAAATCAGCTGTACAGAAGCTGGAGCAGCAGTATGGTTGCTTTGGTAGGATACTTTTACTATTATGTCACACTGGTTCCTAGAACATTAAAGCGATATTAAACATTAAATAAGTGCTAGATATAATTATGTATTCAAAGCAAAGACTAGTTTGAGAATAATTTGTAGATTATATTTTTAAATTATATTAGTTATTTAAATATTGAAGATGCAAATGTAAAGCTTTAGTTTCTATAAAGTACTTTAGTTTCTTTTGCAGGGGAAAGTTAGACAGATATAAAAATGACAATCTTAGCTAAATGTAAAAGTCCTCCTATGCCTCATTGCATTACAAATATGGGGCAGAAAGTGAGGGTCAGTCAAGGGAATTAACGGCTAGATTTAGAGTTTGGCGGTAGCCGTCAAAACCAGCGTTAGAGGCTCCTAACGCTGGTTTTTACCGCCCGCTGGTATTTAGAGTCAGTCAGGAAAGGGTCTAACGCTCACTTTGCAGCCGCAACTTTTCCATACCGCAGATCCCCCTACGCCATTTGCGTATCCTATCTTTTCAATGGGATCTTTCTAACTCCGGTATTTAGAGTCGTGGCTGAAGTGAGCATTAGAAATCTAACGACAAAACTCCAGCCGCAGAAAAAAAACAGGAGTTAAGAGCTTTTTGGGCTAACGCCGGTTCATAATGCTCTTAACTACTGTGCTCTAAAGTACACTAACACCCATAAACTACCTATGTACCCCTAAACCGAGGTTCCCCCACATCGCCGCCACTCAATTAAATTTTTTTAACCCCTAATCTGCCGACCGCACACCGCCGCCACCTACGTTATACTTATGTACCCCTAATCTGCTGCCCCTAACACCGCCGACCCCTATATTATATTTATTAACCCCTAATCTGCCCCCCTCAACGTCGCCGACACCTACCTACACTTATTAACCCCTAATCTGCCGACCGGACCTCGCCGCTACTATAATAAATGTATTAACCCCTAATCCGCCTCACTCCCGCCTCAATAACCCTATAATAAATAGTATTAACCCCTAATCTGCCCTCCCTAACCTCACCGACACCTAACTTCAAGTATTAACCCCTAATCTGCCGACCGGACCTCACCGCTACTATAATAAATGTATTAACCCCTAAAGCTAAGTCTAACCCTAACACTAACAACCCCCTTAGTTAAATATAATTTAAATCTAACGAAATAAATTAACTCTTATTAAATAGATTATTCCTATTTAAAGCTAAATACTTACCTGTAAAATAAACCCTAATATAGCTACAATATAAATAATAATTATATTGTAGCTATTTTAGGATTAATATTTATTTTACAGGCAACTTTGTATTTATTTTAACCAGGTACAATAGCTATTAAATAGTTAATAACTATTTAATAGCTATCTAGTTAAAATAATTACAAAATTACCTGTAAAATAAATCATAACCTAAGTTACAATTAAACCTAACACTACAGTATCATTAAATTAATTAAATAAAATACCCTAACACTAACACCCCCCTAAGTTAAATATAATTTAAATCTAACGAAATAAATTAACTCTTATTAAATAGATTATTCCTATTTAAAGCTAAATACTTACCTGTAAAATAAACCCTAATATAGCTACAATATAAATAATAATTATATTGTAGCTATTTTAGGATTAATATTTATTTTACAGGCAACTTTGTATTTATTTTAACCAGGTACAATAGCTATTAAATAGTTAATAACTATTTAATAGCTACCTAGTTAAAATAATTACAAAATTACCTGGAAAATAAATCCGGAATTAAGGTAGGAAAATTCTGATTGGCTGATGGAATCAGCCAATCAGAATCAAGTTCAATCCGATTGGCTGATTCGATCAGCCAATCAGATTAAGCTCGCATTCTATTGGCTGATCGGAACAATCAGATTGAAGTTGAATCTGATTGGCTGATTCCATCAGCCAATCAGAATTGTCCTACCTTAATTCCGATTGGCTGATAGAATCCTATCAGCCAATCGGAATTTGAGGGACGCCATCTTGGATGACGTCATTTAAAGGAACCTTCATTTGGACTTAGGACGTCGCAAGAAGAGGATGGATCCGCGCCGGAGGTCTTCAAGATGGAGCCGGTCGTCAACGGATGGAAAAACATAGAAGATGCGGCTTGGATGAAGATGTTTGCTGGTCCGGATCGACTCTTCTGCCCGGATAGGATGAAGACTTCTGCCCGAAGATGGAATTCTTTAGCCGCCGCTTGGATCCAGACTTCAGCCGGAGGATGGACGTCACTCTTCAGCCCCCGCTTGGGCTTGGATGAAGATTTCGGAGGCTCTTCTAGACAGATCGGGACCCGGTGTGGTGAAGACAAAAACTAGGGAGATCTTCAGGGGCTTAGTGTTAGGTTTATTTAAGGGGGGTTTGGGTTAGATTAGGGGTATGTGGGTGGTGGGTTGTAATGTAGGGGGGGTATTGTATTTTTTTTTACAGGCAAAATAGCTGAATTCTTTGGGGTATGCCCCGCAAAAGGCCCTTTTAAGGGCTGGTAAGGTAAAAGAGCTTTTCTATTTTAATTTTAGAATAGGGTAGGGCATTTTTTTATTTTGGGGAGCTTTGTTATTTTATTAGGGGGCTTAGAGTAGGTGTAATTAGCTTAAAATTGTTGTAATATTTTTATTATGTTTGTAATTTTTTTTTTTTTTTTGTAACTTAGCTTTTTTTATTTTTTGTACTTTAGTTAGTTTATTTAATTGTATTTATTTGTAGGTATTTTATTTAATTTATTTATTGATAGTGTAGTGTTAGGTTTAATTGTAGATAATTGTAGGTATTTTATTTAATTAATTTATTGCTAGTGTAGTGTTAGGTTTAATTGTAACTTAGGTTAGGATTTATTTTACAGGTAATTTTGTAATTATTTTAACTAGGTAGCTATTAAATAGTTATTAACTATTTAATAGCTATTGTACCTGGTTAAAATAAATACAAAGTTGCCTGTAAAATAAATATAAATCCTAAAATAGCTACAATATAATTATAATTTATATTGTAGATATATTAGGGTTTATTTTACAGGTAAGTATTTAGCTTTAAATAGGAATAATTAATTTAATAAGAGTTAATTTATTTCGTTAGATTTAAATTATATTTAATTTAGGGGGGTGTTAGGGTTAGACTTAGCTTTAGGGGTTAAAAAATTTATTAGAGTAGCGGTGAGGTCCGGTCGGCAGATTAGGGGTTAATACTTGAAGTTAGGTGTTGGCGATGTTAGGGAGGGCAGATTAGGGGTTAATACTATTTATTATAGGGTTATTGAGGCGGGAGTGAGGCGGATTAGGGGTTAATAACTTTATTATAGTAGCGGTGAGGTCCGGTCGGCAGATTAGGGGTTAATAATTGTAGGTAGGTAGCGGCGACATTGGGGGGGGGGGCAGATTAGGGGGTAATAAATATAATATAGGGGTCGGCGGTGTTATGGGCAGCAGATTAGGGGTACATAGGTATAATGTAGGTTGCGGCGGTGTACGGAGCGGCAGATTAGGGGTTAATAATAATATGCAGGGGTCAGCGATAGTGGGGGCGGCAGATTAGGGGTTAATAAGTGTAAGGTTAGGGGTGTTTAGACTCGGGGTACATGTTAGGGTGTTAGGTGCAGACATAGGAAGTGTTTCCCCATAGTAAACAATGGGGCTGCGTTAGGAGCTGAACGCTGCTTTTTTTGCAGGTGTTCGGGTTTTTTTCAGCTCAAACTGCGCCATTGTTTCCTATGGGGGAATCGTGCACGAGCACGTTTTTGAAGCTGGCCGCGTCCGTAAGCACCGCTGGTATCGAGAGTTGCAGTGGCGGTAAATATGCCTGTACGCTCCCTTTTTGGAGCCTAACGCACTGAAAACGCAGCCATTCTGTGAACTCTAAATAACAGTGGTATTTAAAAGGTGCAGGAGAAAAAAAGCATGCGTTAGCTACGCGGGTCGTTACCGACAAAACTCTAAATCTAGCTGTAAATTACTTATGTTTACATGCTTTACTAGCAGCCAAAGAGGTAAAATGATTTATTTGTATGTTACTGGCAGCCAAGGGGTAAAATAACTTCTCAGATGTAAAAATACACATGGTGGGATCAAGAGTGGGGGCTTAGGTAGATCTTTTGCGGTGAGGGGGGGGCATTGTTTTACCCCTCCTACCATTGTGCCCACACACTAACAGATTGTGCAGTGTGTTTGTGGACAACAGCTGGCAACAATAGTAATAATGCTGCAGTAAACTAACAGGGAGAAGACAGACAGAAGTTTTATTTTTAATATTCTTTGACTTGAAGGAAGTGGAAATATTAAGCCCTGTTCATACTTGTCCTTTTATCTTCAAAAAAGAAAATTAACATTTTTGACAATACAAAGAACTCAATAAATCATTTTGTTCTATGTAGGAAACACAGCAGCTATGGAAAGTTATCCCATACTTTATTGTTTACATTGAATGTATTTTACAAGAGTAATACAAATCCCTGGTGTTCTTATATGATCATGCTGCAGACACTACAATCAGACAGCCCTGTGGCACTTAACACCCACGTCTTGTTTCCACGACACACCTAGATGTGCATTTCAGCTGGTTACTGTGATCCATTACTGGCATGCTCTGTGGTGACATAGCTCCCAGATTTTATTCCTGGCATATCCACATAGCTGGTTTTAAAATCCCTTGCCCTCAGATACACCTTGTCTGAGCTAGGTGTTTAATTAAAGACACTCCCATTAGCCTTGACTGGCATGTAATAGGCCAAACCCCTTAAGAATAAAATTGGGAAACTCTTTCTGTCTCTCTGTCTAATCCTGCTCCTGCTGAAAAGATGTTTTGTTATCAAATGCTTGGCTTTGGCTAACACACTATGGTGTGAAATATAGCCATGGAGCTCACCTGAAGCACATATTTTAAAGGGACATGAGAGACAAAATTAAAATTTCTTGGTTCAGATAAAGCATGCAATTAAAAGAGGCTATTTAATTTACTTATATTAACAAATTTAATTTGCTCTATCTAGATATGCTCAGAAGCAATTCAGTACTGGGATCTAGCTGATGATTGGTAGCTACACACAAAGCCCTAATCTAAAAAAAAAACCACCCAAATAACAAAACAAAAAACTAACACTAACCCCAGGAAATCTACTCACAGTTCCTGAAGTCTGGACATCCATCTTCATCCAGGCGGCGAGAAGTCTTCATCCATCCCGGGGGCATCTTCTATCAACCCGGTGGCGTGGAGCTGTGGAGGCACGGAGCATCGTCGCCAGCAGCGTGGACATCCACCACAGAGTATCCTCTTCATACAATCACCACCGTACACTGAAGCTTGAATGCAAGGTACACATTTAAAAATGGGGTACCTTGCATTCCTTTGGGCTGACATTTTCAAATCAGCCAATAGGATGAGAGCTACTGAAATCCTATTGGCTGTTCAAATCAGCCAATAGGATTTCAGTAGCTCTCATCTTATTGGCTGATTTTAAAATGCCTGCCAATAGGAATGCAAGGTACCCCATTTTTAAATGGGTACCTTGCATTCAAGCTTCAGTGTACGGCGGTGATCGTATGAAAAGGATCCTCCATGCTGGATGTCTACGCCACCGGCGAAGATTCTCCAGGCCACTACAGCTCTGCACCACTGAGATGAAGATAGAAGATGCCCCCTGCTTTATATTTATATAAACCGGATGTTGCCTTCCTTCAAGAAATTTATAAACAGAGAGAAAGAACAGAAGCATTTATGTGGCACACTTGAGGGGTAATTGTCATCTCATATATATGTAGGTGGTGAGTTCATTGTGTAGAGTTATATTAAAACTTAACATTTATTAAATATATACATAAAATAGTTCAAGTGTTGTGGACTATGCCACTTTTAATAAAAACGTTGCATCAAGTATTATTAGAGTCAAGAAAAGAAAAGAAAATAACACAGTTTAAAAGAAAATGGCACTGTGTACTCTCTGGTAAAGGAGTAACCTCCTGTGTATCATAATTAGTTAAAAGTATCTTCAAAGGGTAACGAACTGTAATTCACTATAAGTTTAGTGGTAAGTGAAACCACAGCGTGCCCAGAGGTAATAGAGGGAGACAACACTATTATTATATATGTATATTAGTTGCCTGTATTTTATAGTAAACAAGTATCAGTCTCCACACTCCCCTAGCCGCCAAACTTAGGCACACATTACCACCTAAATAGATGCCCGCAGTGGGCCAACAAATTACCAAGTGAAAAAAGTTTCCCCAATTAAGTTATACCCCGTTTTCTAATTTAAAGTACTAATACCACAGAGAGCAGCAGTGCAAACGGCCTAACGCGCGTTTCGCATATGCTTTATCAAAGGCTAACCCAATCACCACCCAGGGTTTCCTTAAAAAGATCCATTAGCCAATCCTATATTTCTAATTTGATTGACAGATCAATTCGGCCAATTGCGTAAAGTCATCCGCGATTGGCTCGCGCAGAGGGTGTGTGCCGTTCTTCCAATGGTATGTGGAGAGATGATGACGTGGGCGCATTCACGCCCCCCTGTCACCTTACTCAATTCCGCTGTACACTGTGAACGGCCAAATAGAGGGAGATGTTAAGGGAAGGTAGCGCTATGCGCCTACTGTAATTTGTCACCTCACTCCATTAAATACTATATGTTCTCAAATTTGAAATTCTAACGGCAGTTCAATCAAAATTGCTGCCGGAGTGTTAGTATTTTCTAGATCTTTTGTTATAGGTTCATCTGTCAGATTTTATGTAATATATACACACAAAGGTCCAGGGTTAACTGAGGATAAATTATCGAATATACATAGATCTAGTTATTACTTCCCAAAATATTCATTAAACCTTATAACACAAATATTTAGTGGGTCAGAGCTCTTATAAAACCATTATGTTTACAATTACTCTTGTCTTAACAGATTTTGTACGTTTATATACATAATTATTATAATGGAGCAGATTTTGTTAATAGGTAGTGGGGACAGGGTTGTAATACATATTCATTCATAAAGGATTCCTCTTCATATATAGCCCCCTTCTCCTTATAACATGAACCTGATTCATAGGTTAACTAGATATCCCATAATTTTATTAATAATTTATGTATAAAAAACCTACAGTAACTCTCTTATGGTTCCTATAAATATCCATTATCCTAATATGTATATATAAGGGCAGATTGTCCCCAAAGGTAGCAATTAGAGGATGTTCTTATTCAAATATCAGATCAAATCAATTTTTGAGAGAAAAGTTATTTGGATTAATGTTCATGCTCTATTAAAAAATTTTCTTTAGTTAAAGATCACAAAGGTATGGAATATCTTTGCATTAGGGTCTTAACCCATAATGTACCCACTAGTAATTCTGAGGGGCAGATATGTGCCTCTTAAAGTATGATTGTGTATTTACAGATTCTACTCCAGAAATGCACTGAAGGTTAGCATTTCATTTAACCCCTTAGGGCTCATAGTCTGTAATCTAAAGATCCATTTGGTCTCTGCTTTAAGGAGTGCATTTTCAATGTTCCCTCCTCTAATTCCTAGTGAGACTTTCTGGAGGATCCAACTTCGTAATTCCGGTTTGCATTCATGTTTTTCCATGAAGTGTTTCGCCACTGTAGTTAGTATCGAGTTTGTGGCTGTTTCTTTCCTATAAAGGTCAGATTTAATCCGACCAAACATATCTCTTGATATTCTCAAGTCGAGAAATGTGACACTTTCATGATTGATTTCATAAGTTAGACGTAGATTTAGGTTGTTGTTGTTTAATATTCCAATAAATTCTTTGAATAGTAATGTGTCTCCCTTCCAGATCAGGAAGACATCATCTATGTACCTGAGCCATAGGACAATGTTGTCAGCATATTTTTCCATATCCATTCCGAAAACAAATTCACGCTCCCACCACCCTAAGTATATATTTGCGTAGGTGGGGGCACATGCTGTGCCCATCGCTGTTCCTCAAATTTGTAGGAAAAATTTATCGTTAAATACGAAAAAGTTATGACTCAATACAAACTTGAGTAGTCTCACTATAAATCTGTTTTTAGGAGTATTCTCAGTTGTTTCCATTTGGAGAAAGTAGTTCACTGCATGGCAACCCCACTGATGTTCAATTGATGTATAGAGTGACTCAACATCACAAGTCGCTAAGAACATGTCATCCTCTAGTGTCATGTCCTCTATTTTACTGAGTACATCCATCGTATCCCTGGTGTATGAGCGAAGTGTGAGGACAATATTTCTTAATCGCAGATCCAGATACCTAGATGCCTGTTCACATAGACTGCCAATTCCTGCCACAATTGGTCTTCCGGGCGGTGTCAGTTTATTCTTGTGTATCTTTGGTAATAAATAGAAGGTAGCGATTTTGGGGTTTTCTACCTTTAGGAATTTCATTTCTTTCTCATCTATTAGGTCATCTTTTTTGGTATCATGGATTAGAGTTTGTACAGTCTCAAATAGTCATCACTTGGGTTATTCCATAAGAATTTGTAGCAGTTTGTATCTCCTATTTGTTTTATTGCTTCAGTAATGTACATAGATATCGGCCAGATGACAATGTTGCCTCCCTTATCGGATGGCTTTATCACCACGTCTTCCCATTTTTGGATGTCATTTAATGCCCATTTTTCTGCTTCATTTAAATTGCTTCTATCTCTTTCTCTCAGATTCAAAATATCTCTACAGACTACTTTTAAAAATATTTCTATCTGTGGATATATAGAGATTTGTGGCATAAACGTAGATTTCTTTGTAAGTTTTTTCTGCCAATCTAAAGTGTCCGGTGCAGCTGTTTCATTATCCTCCAGTAATGTCACAAGATCCATAATGGCTTGTGTTTCTTCATCACTGTCATTATGTTTTGTGTACATTTTTCTCAACGCTATTTTTCTGGCAAAAAGATTAATATCTTTAATTATTTCAAAGAGATTTAGTTTATTTGAAGGGGAAAAGGATAGTCCTCTACCGAGTACATTAAGATGATCAGGGGATAACACTCTGTCAGACAAGTTAATTATTTCTAGGGTATCAGTTTTCACCATCTCGGTCGTCTCGACCAGTCCTCCCTGGTTTTGTCGTTTCTGTACCCCCTTCTGGTTCTGTTTCTCAGATAGTGTTCTGTTTTTCCCCCCTTCTTTTTCTTTTTCTTTTGGCTTGCTCTCTTTCTCGTTTTTTGAGAGGAGAGCTTGTCTGTCATTTGCACTAGGCACTAATAGCGTTCTACCTGAGAAACCTTCTGCTCCCTCTTCTCCTGCTGAGGATTCATATTCTGATGTAGAGACATCCTCCCTGCTTGTTTTGGATGGGACTAAGTTTCTCCTATGTCTGGGATTTCTTTCATCCCAGGTGAATATTCTTCCTTGCTCAAAATCTTTAATATCCCTGCTGAGTTTTGCACATTTTGTTTTTATAGTCTCCTTCTCTTTCTCATCTAACTCTTCTCTCAATTTTTTGTATGCAGTCTTAAAGTTTTCTAGACTTTCAAAATTCTTTAATTTGATGTTAATCTCTGAGATCTCTTTATTTAGTTCTTCAACTATTTCTGTCTCATAATCTGACAATATTGCAACCAAAGTTTCTGAACAGGAGATGAGGGCTTGTTCCCATCTCCCTCTATAATTCTCTATATGAAAACTGAAACTGGGAAAAAGTCTCACTCTTAGGCCTCTAGGTATTATATGTTTGGCTAGATAACGGTCATAGGTGCTCTTATTCCATATAGACCTTGTGTGTTTCCTTAATAACTCACCTAGGACATTCAGACCTGATTCCCAGTCATCAAAGTTATTTTTATTTACACCCTCTGCTGAAAAGTTAGCAAATGTTTTATCAATATTGGCTTTTCTATCTTTTTCCCGGTTAAGGAAATCCTCCATCAAATTGATGGAGGCCATAATTATTTCCCAGTTTATAGATGAAGACTACTGAATAGTCAAGTTAAATGTATGGAATAAATCCCTTTTAACCTAAAGGGAAGGTGGGAAAGAACTGGAGGTGACAACCCACAGACCTTATTCCTTATAAACCTAAGTATAGGATAAGGTAGTGCCTAATGCCAAAACATTCACTAAACTTATAGTGAATTACAGTTCGTTACCCTTTGAAGATACTTTTAACTAATTGTGATACACAGGAGGTTACTCCTTTACCAGAGAGTACACAGTGCCATTTTCTTTTAAACTGTGTTATTTTCTTTTCTTTTCTTGACTCTATTAATACTTGATGCAACATTTTTATTAAAAGTGGCATGGTCCACAACACTTGAACTATTTTATGTATATATTTAATAAATGTTAAGTTTTAATATAACTCACAATTCTACACAATGAACTCACCACCTACAAATGTATGAGATGACAATTACCCCTCAAGTGTGCCACATAAATGCTTCTGTTCTTTCTCTCTGTTTATAAATTAAACTATATTTTGGCATTAGGCACTACCTTATCCTATACTTAGGTTTATAAGGAATAAGGTCTGTGGGTTGTCACCTCCAGTTCTTTCCCACCTTCCCTTTAGGTTAAAAGGAATTTATTCCATACATTTAACTTGACTATTCAGTAGTCTTCATCTATAAACTGGGAAATAATTATGGCCTCCATCAATTTGATGGAGGATTTGCTTAACCAGGAAAAAGATAGAAAAGCCAATATTGATAAAACATTCGCTAACTTTTCAACAGAGGGTGTAAATAAAAATAACTTTGATGACTGGGAATCAGGTCTGAATGTCCTAGGCGAGTTATTAAGGAAACACACAAGGTCTATATGGAATAAGAGCACCTATGACCATTATCTAGCCAAACATATAATACCTAGAGGCCTAAGAGTGAGACTTTTTCCCAGTTTCAGTTTTCATATAGAGAATTATAGAGGGAGATGGGAACAAGCCCTCATCTCCTGTTCAGAAACTTTGGTTGCAATATTGTCAGATTATGAGACAGAAATAGTTGAAGAACTAAATAAAGAGATCTCAGAGATTAACATCAAATTAAAGAATTTTGAAAGTCTAGAAAACTTTAAGACTGCATACAAAAAATTGAGAGAAGAGTTAGATGAGAAAGAGAAGGAGACTATAAAAACAAAATGTGCAAAACTCAGCAGGGATATTAAAGATTTTGAGCAAGGGAGAATATTCACCTGGGATGAAAGAAATCCCAGACGTAGGAGAAACTTAGTCCCATCCAAAACAAGCAGGGAGGATGTCTCTACATCAGAATATGAATCCTCAGCAGGAGAAGAGGGAGCAGAAGGTTTCTCAGGTAGAACGCTATTAGTGCCTAGTGCAAATGACAGACAAGCTCTCCTCTCAAAAAACGAGAAAGAGAGCAAGCCAAAAGAAAAAGAAAATGAAGGGGGGGGAAGAACAGAACACAATCTGAGAAACAGAACCAGATGGGGGTACAGAAACGACAAAACCAGGGAGGACGGGTCGAGACGACCGAGATGGTGAAAACTGATACCCTAGAAATAATTAACTTGTCTGACAGAGTGTTATCCCCTGAACATCTTAATGTACTCGGTAGAGGACTATCCTTTTCCCCTTCAAATAAACTAAATCTCTTTGAAATAATTAAAGATATTAATCTTTTTGCCAGAAAATTAGCGTTGAGAAAAATGTACACAAAACATAATGACAGTGATGAAGAAACACAAGCCATTATGGATCTTGTGACATTACTGGAGGATAATGAAACAGCTGCACCGGACACTTTAGATTGGCAGAAAAAACTTACAAAGAAATCTATGTTTATGCCACAAATCTCTATATATCCACAGATAGAAATATTTTTAAAAGTAGTCTGTAGAGATATTTTGAATCTGAGAGAAAGAGATAGAAGCAATTTAAATGAAGCAGAAAAATGGGCATTAAATGACATCCAAAAATGGGAAGACGTGGTGATAAAGCCATCCGATAAGGGAGGCAACATTGTCATATGGCCGATATCTAGGTACATTACTGAAGCAATAAAACAACTAACGGATACAAACTGCTACAAATTCTTATGGAATAACCCAAGTGATGACTATTTGAGACTGTACAAAACTCTATTCCATGATACCAAAAAAGATGGCCTAATAGATGAGAAAGAAATGAAATTCCTAAAGGTAGAAAACCCCAAAATCGCTACCTTCTAATTATTACCAAAGATACACAAGAATAAACTGACACCGCACGGAAGACCAATTGTGGCAGGAATTGGCAGTCTATGTGAACAGGCATCTAGGTATCTGGATCTGCGATTAAGAAATATTGTCCTCACACTTCCCTCATACACCAGGGATACGATGGATGTACTCAGTAAAATAGAGGACATGACACTAGAGGATGACATGTTCTTAGCGACTTGTGATGTTGAGTCGCTCTATACATCAATTGAACATCAGTGGGGTTGCCATACAGTGAACTACTTTCTCCAAATGGAAACAACTGAGAATACTCCTAAAAACAGATTTATAGTGAGACTACTCAAGTTTGTATTGAGTCATAACTTTTTCGTATTTAACGATACATTTTTCCTACAAATTCGAGGAACAGCGATGGGCACAGCATGTGCCCCCACCTACGCAAATATATACTTAGGGTGGTGGGAGCGTGAATTTGTTTTCGGAATGGATATGGAAAAATATGCTGACAACATTGTCCTATGGCTCAGGTACATAGACGATGTCTTCCTGATCTGGAAGGGAGACACATTACTATTCAAAGAATTTATTGGAATATTAAACAACAACAACCTAAATCTACGTCTAACTTATGAAATCAATCATGAAAGTGTCACATTTCTCGACTTGAGAATATCAAGAGATATGTTTGGTCGGATTAAATCTGACCTTTATAGGAAAGAAACAGCCACGAACTCGATACTCAGTTTCCAGAGCGCCCATCATCCAGCAACAAAAAAAGCTATTCCCTTTGGGGAATTTCTGAGATTACGGCGTAACTGTTCTGACATCAGTGATTTTAAAAATCAGGCAAGGGACATGAAGAAGAGGCTTAAAACTAGGGGATACCCTAATAGCACCCTTAAAAAAGCGTATCATAGAGCCCTTCACACTGACAGATTAGATCTACTGAAACCAAAATTGAAATCCAATTTGGATAATAAGGTCAGATTTGTCAGCACCTTCAACACAGCACACAAGGAAATAAGAGATATCCTCAATAATCATGTACATATTTTAAAAACAGATGAGGATCTTTCCAAATGTATTGGGGATAAGATTGCAGTGAGCAGGAGACGAGCCCCTACGATTAAGGATAAAATAACGAAGAGTCATTTTGTAAAACAGACTACCAAAAAAAGAAAGGATTTCAAAGGAACATATGCATGTGGGACATGTAAGTTCTGTCCATATATGTTGACGGTCAAACAGATGAATATCTTTCCATCTGGTATAATTTACATGAATGACTTCTATAACTGTAGGAGCAAGAATATTATCTACTGTATCGAGTGCAAATGTAACAAGAAGTACGTGGGGATGTCGACACATGAATTCAGGAGACGATTGGGTGAACACATATGCAACATCAAAAATGCCAGAAATGACCTGGAACATGATAAGAAGCTAACTACAGTGGCGAAACACTTCATGGAAAAACATGAATGCAAACCGGAATTACGAAGTTGGATCCTCCAGAAAGTCTCACTAGGAATAAGAGGAGGGAACATTGAAAATGCACTCCTTAAAGCAGAGACCAAATGGATCTTTAGATTACAGACTATAAGCCCTAAGGGGTTAAATGAAATGCTAACCTTCAGTGCATTTCTGGAGTAGAATCTGTAAATACACAATCATACTTTAAGAGGCACATATCTGCCCCTCAGAATTACTAGTGGGTACATTATGGGTTAAGACCCTAATGCAAAGATATTCCATACCTTTGTGATCTTTAACTAAAGAAAATCTCTGAATAGAGCATGAACATTAATCCAAATAACTTTTCTCTCAAAAATTGATTTGATCTGATATTTGAATAAGAACATCCTCTAATTGCTACCTTTGGGGACAATCTGCCCTTATATATACATATTAGGATAATGGATATTTATAGGAACCATAAGAGAGTTACTGTAGGTTTTTTATACATAAATTATTAATAAAATTATGGGATATCTAGTTAACCTATGAATCGGGTTCATGTTATAAGGAGAAGGGGGCTATATATGAAGAGGAATCCTTTATGAATGAATATGTGTTACAACCCTGTCCCCACTACCTATTAACAAAATCTGCTCCATTATAATAATTATGTATATAAACGTACAAAATCTGTTAAGACAAGAGTAATTGTAAACATAATGGTTTTATAAGAGCTCTGACCCACTAAATATTTGTGTTATAAGGTTTAATGAATATTTTGGGAAGTAATAACTAGATCTATGTATATTCGATAATTTATCCTCAGTTAACCCTGGACCTTTGTGTGTATATATTACATAAAATCTGACAGATGAACCTATAACAAAAGATCTAGAAAATACTAACACTCCGGCAGCAATTTTGATTGAACTGCCGTTAGAATTTCAAATTTAAGAACATATAGTATTTAGTGGAGTGAGGTGACAAATTACAGTAGGCGCATAGCGCTACCTTCCCTTAACATCTCCCTCTATTTGGCCGTTCACAGTGTACAGCGGACTTGAGTAAGGTGACAGGGGGGCGTGAATGCGCCCACGTCATCATCTCTCCACATACCATT
Source organism: Bombina bombina (assembly GCF_027579735.1). Taxonomy (NCBI): domain Eukaryota; kingdom Metazoa; phylum Chordata; class Amphibia; order Anura; family Bombinatoridae; genus Bombina; species Bombina bombina. The sequence goes on from NC_069499.1 coordinate 1,401,172,594, forward strand.
GGAAGAACGGCACACACCCTCTGTGCGAGCCAATCGCGGATGACTTTACGCGATTGGCCGAATTGATCTGTCAATCAAATTAGAAATATAGGATTGGCTAATGGATCTTTTTAAGGAAACCCCGGGTGGTGATCGGGTTAGCCTTTGATAAAGCATATGCGAAACGCGCGTTAGGCCGTTTGCACTGCTGCTCTCTGTGGTATTAGTACTTTAAATTAGAAAACGGGGTATAACTTAATTGGGGAAACTTTTTTCACTTGGTAATTTGTTGGCCCACTGCGGGCATCTATTTAGGTGGTAATGTGTGCCTAAGTTTGGCGGCTAGGGGAGTGTGGAGACTGATACTTGTTTACTATAAAATACAGGCAACTAATATACATATATAATAATAGTGTTGTCTCCCTCTGTTACCTCTGGGCACGCTGCGGTTTCACTTACCACTAAACTTATAGTGAATTACAGTTCGTTACCCTTTGAAGGTACTTTTAACTAATTGTGATACACAGGAGGTTACTCCTTTACCAGAGAGTACACAGTGCCATTTTCTTTTAAACTGTGTTATTTTCTTTTCTTTTCTTGACTCTAATAATACTTGATGCAACGTTTTTATTAAAAGTGGCATGGTCCACAACACTTGAACTATTTTATGTATATATTTAAAAAATGTTAAGTTTTAATATAACTCACAATTCTACACAATGAACTCACCACCTACATATGTATGAGATGACAATTACCCCTCAAGTGTGCCACATAAATGCTTCTGTTCTTTCTCTTTGTTTATAAATTAAACTATGTTTTGGCATTAGGCACTACCTTATCCTATACTTAGGTTTATAAGGAATAAGGTCTGTGGGTTGTCACCTCCAGTTCTTTCCCACCTTCCCTTTAGGTTAAAAGGGATTTATTCCATACTTCCTTCAAGAAACCCACCTAAAAACCGCAGAAAGGGCGAAACTTAAAGTTAAATGGGTAAGGGAGGTTGTCGCCACCACATTTGATGATCGGAAAAGAGGGGTGGTAATACTGTTAAATAAACGATTAACATTTAAAATTGAGGCCAGTGAGATGGATATAAATGGCCGATACCAAATTCTTGAAATCCTAATTAACAATATTCAACTGATTTTTTGCAATGTATATGACCCTAAGATGGTGGATAAAGTATTTTGGAATAATTTGACACTGAAGCTCCACAAATATATTGGCCAAAATGTAAAATTGGCAGGTGATTTTAATTTAGTTGCAATGCCGGATCTAGATAGATTAAGCTAGGGACCACCAATAAGGAAGGATAGAAAAGCCTGTATACTCCAGAAACTCTCCTATCATTTAGGTCTGGTGGATATATGGTGAGTTTAGAACCCTGACCTTAGATCATTTACGTGCATTTCTAAAGGACAACAGTCATTATCAAGGTTAGACATGTTTTTAATTTCTGAACCCCTGTTGGGTTTAAAGCCTAATGCACATATTAATAATATAGTAATATAAGATCATGCCCTTATTTCATTGAGTCCCCCACCCGGGGAATAATACATTAAATTTTCCCAGATATCTAGTTAATAACATTAATTTTCAAAATTGTCTAAAAGGGAAATGGAGAGACTATTTAATTTTAATGCTGGGTTTCGAGAAAATAGAAACTTTTTGGGAATCGGCTAAAGCCGTGTTACGGGGGGGGGGGGATATCAAAGCACATCTATGCCAACAAAAAAAATAAATAAGCAAAAAGAATCACAACTGTCAAATGAGGTTAAAAATGCATATAATGCTTATATAGCAAATCTTATCAAGCCATTATGACTGAAATATGTGAACTCCAAAACCCAAAGAGACATAGTATTAAAACAAAAACAGCTACTGAAGGGATTAGATTAAAGGCTATATATGGAGGTCACGTGGGCAGATCAGCAAAATTTCTAGCAAGAATTACTAAACCCTCAGCTAGGATCACCTCTATTAGGAAAGACAAAAACAGATATACAGATAAGGCTGATATTGAAGTCTTTTATACGTTCTTTCAAGAGTTATATAAAGCTAAGGAGATAGATTTAGAGAAGAAAAAAAGGTTTTGGCAGATCCTTAAAATACCTAAAATATCACATGAAATAATGATCTTAATCTGCCTATTTCAATTTAGGAAATCTTAGATGGGATTAAAACTACAAAATTGTATAAAGCAGCCGGGCCAGACCAACTTCCCCTAGAATTTTAAAGGGTGCTCCAGGAGCAAATTACACCTACACTCAAGGAATTATATAATTTCTATTTTTCTGATAATATTGGCTGTTCATCTTATTTTTCGCTTCAAATATTACTTTAATTTTAAAGAAACACAAAGATCCAGAATTACCTACCTCATACAGACCCATCTCTTTATTGAACTAAGACTACAAACTTTTAACATCCATTATAGCTAAAAGACTTAAACCCCACCTAGGAAATATAATACATGAAAACTAAACTAGCTTTATGACTAGTAGGAACCCGGTGAAAAATATGCGTAGAGTACTGTTGGTATTGGACTCCTTATGGAATAAGTAAATCCAGAAGACAGATCTAGCGTTACTAACAGTTGACGCTGAGAAAGCCTTCGACTATATCAGTTGGGACCATCTTTTTTTTCGCTGGAACAATTTGGTTTTACAGGTCATATACACAATTTTATCCGCTTAATGTATAATTCACCAATGTCATCTTTAATTATTAATAATACTCTCTCCAAACGGTTTTGTTTACAAAGAGGTACAAGGCAGGGTTGCCTGCTGTCACCATTGCTCTTTAATATCGCCTTGGAACCCTTGGCAATATTGTTGCGCCAAAACTTGACACAAGTAGGGGGGCAGAACCTGACATTATTATTATATGCAAATACCTATTGTTATTCTTGAACGATTTGAAGGTGAATTTACGCAGGTTGCTTGCTGATACACAGCTGTTTGGCCATATATCGGGCTACAGGATTAATTTAACAAAGTCAGAGCTACTTTGGATCTATAAATCCAAATATAGTACTTTTAACCACCCCTTTACAGAGTCCCCTTCAATCAATTATCTTTGTATTAGAATCAGTGTAAATCCACATGAATGGTACCATCTAAATTTTCCCAAATGCTTGAATACCTGTATAAATAGACTGGAAGAATTGTCAAATTTGCCAATCTCTTTGTCCACATGAGTGATGTTAATTAAAACATTAATCTTCCCTAAAATACTTTATTTAATTCAAAATTTACCAATTGTTATACCTAAAACAGATATTCAAAGGATCAATCAGTCCAGATTTAACTATTAAAACCTTTCAGGATCTTAGTAGCCAATTTAGCCTGCCAAAGACAGACTTTTACACCTATCTTCAGATCAGACACTTTTTTTATGAATTGAAACAAAAATATAGAACAGACTGGTCTTTTGGTAATGTATATAGAAATATTAATCTATATCGTAATGGAGTGTACATGATATCTCCCCTATATGCCACCGTGACTACCTCATTTTCTAATGATCAAATAGAACATATAAAAACCAAATAGGTAAAACATTTCCCAAATATCAGTGCTCAAGATATTCAAGACAGTTTTAAAGTAACAGGCAAACCCTGGGTTCTGACAACCTGGCGAGAGTCATATCTAAAACTATTATACATGGTTTATCGAACACCAGATGATTTAACAAGATGGTATAAAGCAAATATTTACTGTCCAAGCCAGTCGCGTACATATTTATCTTAGTTTTGGGCTAAGATAAATTATTGGATTAAGACAATATTAGCAGTAGATTTTAGGGTCCAAGCTCAGAATGTTTTCTTTTTAGCTCAATTCCAGGGAATACATAAGAATTTTCCTTTAATTAACACAATAGTTTTTTTAACGCGTAATCTTATTTTAAAAAATTGGAAAGCTCATCAGCCCCCCAAATTATCGGATCTTAAAACAAACGCTGCTGGTACAGTGTACAGCAGATCAATATAATTTGCAAAATCCTAGTGATAGACAGTTGGCCTTATATTTAAAAAAATGGACTATCTTTATATGTTCTCTCCCTGTGACAGCACAAATCCAGCTAATAAAACCACTAATCAATTCCACTTATGTTCAACTGAATATAATCGCAGGCCATCTTCCCAATACTTAGCTAGGGGAATGAAGATGAAATCACATTTTGTGATCTTCTGAGTCTCTCCCGTCCGCAACCCCTTATCCCCCTCCCTATCTTCCCTTTCTCCCCCCCTTTTTTTTTTCTTTCTTTTTTTTCTGATTTGTTGTGAATATATGGGTGGTTTGTGTGTCCTCATGTAAGTATGTTGGGTGAATTAATAGACCAAGACCCCACAATAATTTATAAGTTCCTAAACTATGTTGGGCAAGGAATGATTTTCAAGTTACATTTATTTATTTTTTATGGACGTCTAAAGAATGTAATGCGATTACATAATATAAAATTATAAAAACACTAACATTATATAAGAATGGCAGGTTGACTTTTGTATATACCTTATGTGCTTGACATATGTTTATGCCAATATTTCGATTTCAGCATTTTCAGCATGGATTTATTTTGCGTCCTGCGTGACGCTATGTATATGTTCCTTTTCGTCAATGCTGTATCTAATGAATTGTTGGTTCTAAATAAAGATTTAAAATTAAAAAGAAGATGCCCCCGCAATGGATGAAGATGTCGCCGCCTGGATGAAGACTTCTCGCTGCCTGGATGAAGATGGATGTCTGGACTTCAGGACCTGTGAGTAGATTTTCTGGGGTTAGTGTTTTTTTTTTTTTATAATTTAAGATATATTTGTTAGATTTAAGATTAGGGTTGGGCAGTAAAAGAGCTGATGCCCATACAAATGCGCCTTTAGGGGCAATGGGTAGCTTAGGTTTTTTTTAGACTTTTTTATTTTGGGGGGTTGGTTGAGTGGGGTTTTACTGTTAAACTGGTAAAAGAGATGATTAACTTAGGGCAATGCCCTACAAAAGGCCCTTTTAAGGGCTATTGGTAGTTTATTTTAGGTTAGGGGTGTTTTTATTTTGGGGGGGATTTTTTGTTTTTATAGGGGTATTAGATTAGATGTAATTTTTATTATTTTGGATCATTTTGTTTATTATTTTTTGTAATTTTAGAGTTTTTATTTTTTTATAATGTAATTTATTTAAATTTTTTGTAGTGTTAGGATTCTTTTAATTTATAATTTAGGGGGTTTTATTTTTTGTTAATTGTATTGTTTTAAAATAGTAATGTTAGGTTACTTTATAGTTTAAACTTAGTTTTTTTTTATTTTACAGGTAAGTTTTATTTATTTAAAGATAGTTATATTGTACATTTAATTTAAAATTAGGGGGTATTAGGTTTAGGGGTTAATAGATTAATTTAGTGTGTTGCGATGTGGGGGGCGGTTTAAGGGTTAATAGGTTTAGTTTAGTAGTTACGATGTGGGGGGCTGGCGGTTTAGGGGTTAATAGGTTTATTATAGTATGGAAAACAGAGGATATCATACACCTTACAATAGAATAGATCCTTTGTTCTATTCAAAGAGTTACAGTATAGAAAAATGTGGGGATAGTATGGGCGCTCAGAGCTTAAGATACCTCTAAATAAGTATATCGCTATTATATCAAATAATTGTAAGAATACCAATGACAAGGGAAACAATGTTAATAAAATATTAAAATGTTTACCAAATAGAGCTTAAATCTAGACAAATTATTTAAAATTCACAGAGATTTACTCAACAATTCCAAATTTCGATACTTATCATGTTGCTAGATGGCCTAGAATGACATATAAGATTAAACCGTTAGGAAGCAGATTATAAAAACAAATATGTGAAACATCTCCCCTCAAGGACCCTCGAAAATCAAGGTACCAATTTGATATTGTTACACAGGACTGAGACCAGGGCCGCCACTAGAAATTTTGGGGCCCCTGACTCAACCATTGATCAGGGCCCCCCCCTCCTTTGACATGTGCAATTTTTGACCAAGTGACTAAAATGTATATGCACTTTATTCTTAATTGTCTATTTAAACTTGGAAATGTTGTAAAGGTAGTAACATACACACACACACACAGACACACTCATACACTGAAACACACAAGCACACTCACACATAAGGATTCACATATAGACACTCTAGCAGACACACAAAGAAACACACTCAGACCCAAACAGACACTTAGCACTTGTTTACATTGACCTGACAAGTAATGAGGTAAACTACAGTTTTGTAAAAAAAAAAAAGGAGATTTAGAAAACAAAATATGGAGTTCTGATTATCTTTTTGTAAAGGAAGATGACAACTAAATTATGACAACAGCATGCAGTGGCTGAAAGGAAGGGCCCTGAACTGCCTAAACAATAATTTAAAGGTTAAATGGTGGAGTGGTTACTTCCGGAAAGGTCTTGTTAGTTTCAAAGTCTGTAGAAAGATGTGAATAATTAGTAGTAAGGTCAAAATGTCCTAAAAAGGAACAGACAATGGACACACACACACAAACTCAAACTTGCACATACACCCAAGGAAACACCGACAGAGACAGCCTCAGAAAACACACAAAGACATATACACACATACACACACAGAGACACCCACAGAAAACACACAAAGACATACACACACACACAGAGAGACAACCACATGAAAAACACAGAAAGACATACATACACATACCCTCACTGAGACATCCACAGAAAACACACAAAGACATACACACACCCTCACAGAGACACCCACAGAAAACACAGACATACATACATACATACACACACACACCCTCACAGAAACACCCATAGAAAAAGCTCAAAGACATATGCACACACCCTCACATACATCCACAGAAAATGCACAAAGACATACACACCCACCCTCACAGAGAGACCCACATATAAAAAATACATACACATAGAGACACAAACCAAAGCACAAAGACATAAACACATACACCCACAGAAACACTCACAGGAGGAAACATTTATGCACCTTGCATCCCCTAAATCAACAGTGTGTGACATGCATGATAACAAAAAAAAATGCAGAAATTAAGAGATCACTTTTTAAAGAATCATATTTGTAAATGTGCAAACAAAAATAATTCTGTGAATTAAAAATTGTACATTAATGAGCTGGGTAGATGGCTAGATGAAGAAAAGTACCTTTAAAAGTATGACATATGTTTGTTTGTTTTTTTCCCATTTTCCCCAACCAAGAGCACCACTTCAAATATAGTGTACAAATTTTCCCACCTGTCAGCTGTACTTATGGATTTTGAAAATGCTGTACTCTATATGGTCTTGGTGGGACCATAAGCTGTGGTACTCATACCATTAGATCTGGTTAAATGCAGGATTTAGGCTTGTTGGTATGTATTTCAAAACTAAGTCAGCTGTAGTGTAAACTGAACAGTTTTAAGTTAACCTGTCTCATTTCAAACACTGAGCAATCTTAGTCTGAGAGTATAAAATGTTATGCAGATGTAAAAATCTTAGATAAAATGCCTCCAAGCATCTGGAAAGTCCTTGCATAAAGGGGCAGTAAACTGGAATGTAATATATATATATATATATATATATATATATATATATATATATATATATATATATATATATATAATGCATATCTGCCAAAAGGGCATCTACCATTTGTATATTGAGGAGGAAACATTTCTGCATGGTTTTAAATATAGAATTTCTACAGCATTGTCAAATAATCATAAATACACTGCTGCTAAAAAACATAATTTATGCTTACCTGATAAATTCCTTTCTTCTGTTGTGTGATCAGTCCACGGGTCATCATTACTTCTGGGATATAACTCCTCCCCAACAGGAAATGCAAGAGGATTCACCCAGCAGAGCTGATATAGCTCCTCCCCTCTACGTCAGTCCCAGTCATTCGACCAAGAATCAACGAGAAAGGAGTAACCAAGGGTGAAGTGGTGACTGGAGTATAATTTAAAAGATATCTACCTGCCTTAAAAACAGGGCGGGCCGTGGACTGATCACACAACAGAAGAAAGGAATTTATCAGGTAAGCATAAATTATGTTTTCTTCTGTTATGTGTGATCAGTCCACGGGTCATCATTACTTCTGGGATACCAATACCAAAGCAAAAGTACACGGATGACGGGAGGGATAGGCAGGCTCATTATACAGAAGGAACCACTGCCTGAAGAACCTTTCTCCCAAAAATAGCCTCCGAAGAAGCAAAAGTGTCAAATTTGTAAAATTTGGAAAAAGTATGAAGCGAAGACCAAGTTGCAGCCTTGCAAATCTGTTCAACAGAGGCCTCATTCTTAAAGGCCCAAGTGGAAGCCACAGCTCTAGTGGAGTGAGCTGTAATTCTTTCAGGAGGCTGCTGTCCAGCAGTCTCATAGGCTAAACGTATTATGCTACGAAGCCAAAACGAGAGAGAGGTAGTAGAAGCTTTTTGACCTCTCCTCTGTCCAGAATAAACGACAAACAGGGAAGAAGTTTGGCGAAAATCTTTAGTTGCCTGTAAGTAGAACTTGAGGGCACGAACTACATCCAGATTGTGTAGAAGACGTTCCTTCTTTGAAGAAGGATTTGGACACAAGGATGGAACGACAATCTCTTGATTGATATTCCTGTTAGTAACTACCTTAGGTAAGAACCCAGGTTTAGTACGCAGAACTACCTTATCTGAGTGAAAAATCAGATAAGGAGAATCACAATGTAATGCTGATAACTCAGAGACTCTTCGAGCCGAGGAAATAGCCATTAAAAACAGAACTTTCCAAGATAACAATTTTATATCAATGGAATGAAGGGGTTCAAATGGAACACCTTGTAAAACGTTAAGAACTAAGTTTAAACTCCATGGCGGAGCAACGGCTTTAAACACAGGCTTGATCCTAGCTAAAGCCTGACAAAAGGCCTGGACGTCTGGATTTTCTGACAGACGCCTGTGTAACAAGATGGACAGAGCTGAAATCTGTCCCTTTAAAGAACTAGCCGATAAACCCTTTTCTAAACCTTCTTGTAGAAAGGACAATATCCTAGGAATCCTAACCTTACTCCAGGAATAACGTTTGGATTCGCACCAGTATAGGTATTTGCGCCATATTTTATGGTAAATCTTTCTGGTAACAGGCTTCCTAGCCTGGATCAGGGTATCAATAACCGACTCAGAAAAACCACGCTTTGATAAAATCAAGCGTTCAATTTCCAAGCAGTCAGTTTCAGAGAAGTTAGATTTTGATGTTTGAATGGACCCTGTATCAGAAGGTCCTGTCTTAGAGGTAGAGACCAAGGTGGACAAGATGACATGTCCACTAGATCTGCATACCAAGTCCTGCGTGGCCATGCAGGCGCTATTAGAATCACTGGTGCTCTCTCCTGTTTGATTTTCGCAATCAATCGAGGAAGCAGCGGGAAGGGTGGAAACACATAAGCCATCCTGAAGTTCCAAGGTGCTGTCAAAGCATCTATCAGAACCGCTCCCGGATCCCTGGATCTGGACCCGTAGTGAGGAAGTTTGGCGTTCTGGCGAGACGCCATGAGATCTATCTCTGGTTTGCCCCAACGTCGAAGTATTTGGGCAAAGATCTCCGGATGAAGTTCCCACTCTCCCGGATGAAAAGTCTGGCGACTCAAGAAATCCGCCTCCCAGTTCTCCACTCCCGGGATGTGGATTGCTGACAGATGGCAAGAGTGAGACTCTGCCCAGCGAATTATCTTTGATACTTCCATCATTGCTAGGGAGCTTCTTGTCCCTCCCTGATGGTTGATGTAAGCTACAGTCGTGATATTGTCCGACTGAAACCTGATGAACCCCTGAGTTGTTAATTGGGGCCAAGCCAGAAGGGCATTGAGAACTGCCCTCAATTCCAGAATGTTTATTGGAAGGAGACTCTCCTCCTGATTCCATAATCCCTGAGTCTTCAGAGAATTCCAGACAGCGCCCCAACCTAGCAGGCTGGCGTCTGTTGTTACGATTGTCCAGTCTGGCCTGCTGAATGGCATTCCCCTGGACAGGTGTGGCCGATAAAGCCACCATAGAAGAGAATTTCTGGTCTCTTGATTCAGATTCAGGGTAGGGGACAAATCTGAGTAATCCCCATTCCACTGACTTAGCATGCACAATTGCAGCGGTCTGAGGTGTAGGCGTGCAAAAGGTACTATGTCCATTGCCGCTACCATTAAGCCGATCACCTCCATGCATTGAGCTACTGACGGGTGTTGAATGGAATGAAGGACACGGCATGCATCTTGAAGCTTTGTTAACCTGTCCTCTGTCAGGTAAATCTTCATTTCTACAGAATCTATAAGAGTCCCCAAGAATGGAACTCTTGTGAGAGGAAAAAGAGAACTCTTCTTTTCGTTCACTTTCCATCCATGCGACCTTAGAAATGCCAGAACTAACTCTGTATGAGACTTGGCAGTTTGAAAGCTTGAAGCTTGTATTAGAATGTCGTCTAGGTACGGAGCTACCGAAAACCCTCGCGGTCTTAGTACCGCTAGAAGGGCACCCAGAACCTTTGTGAAGATTCTTGGGGCCGTAGCCAATCCGAATGGAAGAGCTACAAACTGGTAGTGCCTGTCTAGGAAGGCAAACCGTAGATACCGTTGATGATCTTTGTGAATCGGTATGTGAAGGTAAGCATCTTTTAAATCCACTGTGGTCATGTACTGACCCCTTTGGATCATAGGTAAGATTGACCGAATAGTTTCCATTTTGAACGATGGAACTCTTAGGAATTTGTTTAGAATCTTTAAATCTAAGATTGGCCTGAAAGTTCCCTCTTTTTTGGGAACCACAAACAGGTTTGAGTAGAACCCTTGTCCTTGTTCCGACCGTGGAACTGGATGGATCACTCCCATTAATAACAGATCTTGTACACAGCGTAGAAACGCTTCTTTCTTTATCTGGTTTGTTGACAACCTTGACAGATGAAATCTCCCTTTTGGTGGAGATAATTTGAAGTCTAGAAGGTATCCCTGAGATATGATCTCCAGCGCCCAGGGATCCTGAACATCTCTTGCCCAGGCCTGGGCGAAGAGAGAAAGTCTGCCCCCCACTAGATCCGGTCCCGGATCGGGGGCTCTCGATTCATGCTGTCTTTGGGGCAGCAGCAGGTTTCCTGGCCTGTTTGCCCTTATTCCAGGACTGGTTAGGTTTCCAGCCTTGCCTGTAACGAGCAACAGCTCCTTCCTGTTTTGGTGCAGTGGAGGTTGACGCTGCTCCTGTTTTGAAATTCCGAAAGGGACGAAAATTAGACTGTCTAGCCTTAGCTTTGGCTTTGTCTTGAGGTAGGGCGTGGCCCTTACCTCCTGTAATGTCAGCGATAATTTCTTTCAAACCGGGCCCAAATAAAGACTGCCCCTTGAAAGGTATATTAAGTAATTTGGACTTAGAAGTAACATCAGCTGACCAGGATTTTAGCCACAGTGCTCTACGTGCCTGTATGGCGAATCCAGAGTTCTTAGCCGTAAGTTTGGTTAAATGTACTACGGCCTCCGAAATGAATGAATTAGCTAGTTTAAGGACTCTAAGCCTGTCCATAATATCGTCAAGCGTAGATGAACTAAGGTTCTCTTCCAGAGACTCAATCCAAAATGCTGCCGCAGCCGTAATCGGCGCGATACATGCAAGGGGTTGCAATATAAAACCTTGTTGAACAAACATTTTCTTAAGGTAACCCTCTAATTTTTTATCCATTGGATCTGAAAAAGCACAGCTATCCTCCACCGGGATAGTGGTACGCTTAGCTAAAGTAGAAACTGCTCCCTCCACCTTAGGGACCGTTTGCCATAAGTCCCGAGTGGTGGCGTCTATTGGAAACATCTTTCTAAATATTGGAGGGGGTGAGAACGGCACACCGGGTCTATCCCACTCCTTAGTAACAATTTCAGTTAATCTCTTAGGTATAGGAAAAACGTCAGTACTCGCCGGTACCGCAAAGTATTTATCCAACCTACACAGTTTCTCGGGTATTGCAACGGTGTTACAATCATTGAGAGCCGCTAAGACCTCCCCTAGTAATACACGGAGGTTCTCCAATTTAAATTTAAAATTTGAAATATCTGAATCCAATCTGTTTGGATCAGAACCGTCACCCACAGAATGAAGCTCTCCGTCCTCATGCTCTGCAAGCTGTGACGCAGTATCAGACATGGCCCTAGTATTGTCAGCGCACTCTGTTCTCACCCCAGAGTGATCACGCTTGCCTCTTAGTTCTGGTAATTTAGACAAAACTTCAGTCATAACAGTAGCCATATCATGTAATGTTATCTGTAATGGCCGCCCAGATGTACTAGGCGCCATAATATCACGTACCTCCCGGGCGGGAGATGCAGGTACTGCCGCGTGAGGCGAGTTAGTCGGCATAACTCTCCCCTCGCAGTTTGGTGAAATTTGTTCACATTGTACAGATTGACTTTTATTTAAAGTAGCATCAATACAGTTAGTACATAAATTTCTATTGGGCTCCACCTTGGCATTGGAACAAATGACACAGATAAATTCCTCTGAGTCAGACATGTTTAACACACTAGCAATAACTTGCAACCTGGTTATAATCTTTTTTAGCAAAAACGTACTGTGCCTCAAAGAGGTACTTAAACGATTAAATGACAGTTGAGATAATGAACTGAAAAACAGTTATAGCATCGACTTTTAGCAAAGGTTTGTTCCCATTAGTAAATAACAATAACTAAATTTGACATAAAAAATTATAGAGTAACGTTTTTATTCACAGTCAATATAAAATTCTCACAGCTCTGCTGAGAGAATGTACCTCCCTTCAAAGAAGTTTGAAGACCCCTGAGATCTGTCAGTGAACCGGATCATGCAAGAATATAATAGTAGCTGACTGGAAATTTTTGATGCGTAGCAAAAGAGCGCCAAAAACGGCCCCTCCCTCTCACACACAGCAGTGAGGAGAAACGAAACTGTCACAATTTAAAGCAGACAACTGCCAAGTGGAAAATAATGCCCAAACATATATTCACTCAGTACCTCAGCAATGTAAACGATTCTACATTCCAGCAAAAACGTTTAACATGATAATATTTATTAAAAGGATTAGTGACCTTTAACAGAGTAGTTCCGGTGAAATACCATTCCCAGAATACTGAAGTGTATACATACATGTCGTTATAACGGTATAGCAGGATTTTCTCATCAATTCCATTCAGAAAATAAAAACTGCTACATACCTCAATGCAGATTCATCTGCCCGCTGTCCCCTGATCTGAAGCCTTTACCTCCCTCAGATGGCCGAGAACAGCAATATGATCTTAACTACTCCGGTTAAAATCATAGTAAAAAACTCTGGTAGATTCTTCTTCAAACTCTGCCAGAGAAGAAATAACACGCTCCGGTGCTATTGTAAAATAACAAACTTTTGATTGAAGTCATAAAAACTAAGTATAATCACCATAGTCCTCTCACACATCCTATCTAGTCGTTGGGTGCAAGAGAATGACTGGGACTGACGTAGAGGGGAGGAGCTATATCAGCTCTGCTGGGTGAATCCTCTTGCATTTCCTGTTGGGGAGGAGTTATATCCCAGAAGTAATGATGACCCGTGGACTGATCACACATAACAGAAGAAAAATGTGTTTTTATGGACCCCTAGCCCCACCATACAACTACTACCACACTGAAGTTACAATCCAAAATTGCACAAAGAAATAAAAAACATTTGCTAAGTAAGTTCTACCTCCTCTTCAAATGAAAGTGATCTGCTGTCTGACTCAGGCACACACTGTACAAAGTGCCAAGTCTGTCTCACACTGAGCATAGTGGTTTAATGCACACTAAGAAATCGTCTCAAATGCTAATACTTTACTCCTTGTAATAACATTTCCCATGCTCAATTAGCACTCTCCTGTAGTACCCACTGGTGGCTGCCAAAATGTAAAAAAAAAAAAAAAATTTTTTTAGTTTTTGCCTCATGGGGCCCCCCTGGCTCATTGGGCCCCTGACAGGAGTCACCCCTGTCACCCCCTGATGGCGGCCCTGACTGAGACTCTCTAAGAGAGTGATATGAAAGTCGCAAGAGTCTAATGTTGGAAATAAATATTATCTCCCTTTGCTCTGCACTCCTATATGAATGGTAACATCGTACAAAGTCTGTAGAAAATCTCTACAAAGTAATTTTGCTATATACTGGTCACAAGATCTATTTCACATATTTGTTTTATAATCTGCTTCCTAACGGTTTAATCTTATATGTCATTCTAGGCCATCTAGCAACATGATAAGTATCGAAATTTGGAATCGTTGAGTATATCTCATTTGTCTAGATTTAAGCTCTATTTGGTAATTTGTTTGGGAATATCACAAACTATATTGCTTAGATAAATATACAAAGGGGGACGTCCCTATATTTTAGCTACAATTATTTTAGCTACATTTGTTCTTTTAGTTAATAAATATTTTAATATTTTATTAACATTGTTTCCCTTGTCATTGGTATTATTACAATTATTTGATATAATAGCAATATACTTATTTAGAGGTATCTTAAGCTCTGAGCGCCCCTTACTATCCCCACATTTTTCTAGGTTTATTATAGTAGTTGGGATGTGGGGGGCGGCAGTTTAAGGATTAATATGTTTATTATAGTAGTAGCGATGAGGAGGGATGGTGGTTTAAGGGTTAATAGCTTTATATAGTGTTCGTTATGTGGGTGGGCGGTGGATTAGGGGTTAATACGTTTAAAATAGCATTTGTGATGCTGGGGGTGGCAGTTTATGGGGTTAATAGGTAGTTTATGGGTGTTAGTGTACTTTGTAACATTTTAGTTATGAGTTTTGTGAAACATTTTTTTTTTCTGTAAAATCCATAACTACTGGTCTCAGATGTATCAGTAAGGTATAGGCTATAACGCAAGCATTTTAGCCGGACCGTACCACCTGTAGTATGGCGCTATGGAAATCCCACACTCAAACTCATTTTTTGAGTGTGGAATGGATCGTTGCATTACAGGCTAAAACGCTTGCTATATAGCTATACCGCCGCGACTTGTAATACAGGAGGCTTGCCATTCCACGGGCAATGGCCAATTTTTCAGCGGTATAAGCTTACCGCACCATACCGCAAAACTTGTAATTTAGGTGTTTTTATGCATTAAAAAAATCTTGAGTCTTGCCCAAGGCAATTCAGTTTACAAGTCTGGTGTGTGGGACAGTAGCCAAAGCTTTACTTAAAATTACGATAACATACATCTAACATCCTTGTCTATTACTATAGTTTTATAGTCTAAGCAAAGATATCAACTAGATTAGCCTGACATGATATCCCCAAAGAAAAAAAAAGAAAAAAGCATGCTGTCTTTAAAGGGATACTAAACCCAGATTTTTTCTTTAATGATTCAGATAGAGCATGCAATTTTAAGAAACATACTAATTTACTCCTATTATCAAATTTTCTTCGTACTCTTGTTATCTTTATTTGAAAAGCATGAATGTAAAGCTTAGGAGCTGGCCTATTTTTGGTACAGCACCTGGGTTGAGCTTGCTGATTGGTGACTAAATGTAGTCACCAATAAGCAAGCGCTATCCAGGGCGCTGAACCTAAAATGTTTCTATTATTTTCCCCTACTGTTAAAGGGACAGTCTAGTCTAGTCAAGATTAAACTTTCATGATTCAGATAGGGCAAGCAATTTTAAACAACTTTCCAATTTACTTTGTTCTCTTGGTATTCTTTGTTGAAAGATAAACCAAGGTAGGCTAATATATTAATTTCTAAGCCCTTGAAGACCACCTCTTATCTCATTGGATTTAAAGATACCATTGTGCTCACTCCAATGGAGTTATTTATGAGTCAGCACTGATTGGCTAAAATGCATGTCTGTCAAAAGTACTGAAATAACGTGGCAGTCTGCAAAGGCTTAAATACAAGGTGATCACAGAGGTAAAAAGTATATTAAAATACCCGTGTTGGATATGCAAAACTGGGGGAAAAGGTAATAAAGGGATAATCTATATTTTTAATCAATACACATTCTGGAACAGACGTCCCCTTTAAACTAATATGCTTATGTCTTACCAGAGTATTATTTATTAGCCTATTATTTAGAGTAATCAGGAATTAACAGTGAGTTAATGATGCAGCTAGCCTAGAACAGAGCAACGTTCCTGAATATTATCTTTTAGCTTTAACTTTTTAAGTTTTAAGACAAATGTTCTTTTAAAGTTCACATGGACACTGACATCTACATGCCTGTTTAATTATAAAATAACAATTATAAATGAATAATTACTTTACATCATATGGAATGCCTCTGCTTTGTAAAACATTGGAAGAGTTTCAGCTTTATTCCAATTAATCGTTTTAAATTGGAAAACATTCCAAATTCTCCAATGACCTAAAAAAGTTTGAGAACAAAGGGTTCAAAGGATATTAATCACTAATAAATTAGTCTTAAATTTATCTTCATTTATGTTTACACTCCTAATAATTATATTATTCATATTGCTTGAGATATGGGTTACATACATAACATATATATATAAGAATACATCAAGAGATGGGGTACTTTACTTTGAACCCTCACATGGAAATTATACAAAACAAAAAAATAAAGATTGACCCCATGATGTTATTTATAACTTGGTGAATATTTCTCTGGTTGACTAAAAAAAAATTGCAACATGGTGATTATCTGATCTTTTACATATGCAATAGTATGCTATCACTCTCTGAGTTTTGTTAGTGTTTTCATACCTCCCAACATATACCAGATAATTTCTAGGATGTTGGGGTTAACAGCTTATGGACAAGTGCCCACTGGTATTTTGTGAAGTTGTTTGGAAGGGTGAACCTACATGAAGAGGGGCAGGGTTACAAGCAGTAACCACATGGGAGTGTTTGGGCAGGTTGTGGGGTGTCTGGGCATCTCATGTGCATGCCTTACCAGTCCCTTACAACCAGGACTGAGGGGCTGTTGCTGGGAAGTGGGCCATATCTCTCAACCAATCACAATCCCACTGAACGCGGGATGGCTGGTTGGCATGCTATATAGAGCAACGCCTAAATACAGACCTAAATACAGACCACAACTGCTCCTCAGCAATACTCAGCAGTATTAATACCAAAGATTGTAATTTGAGTAGTATATAACATTGTATTCATTAAAAGTAAGTCATTTACTATAACATTTTACTATTAATTAATTACCTCCTTCCATTTATCCCAGTAGTAGGGCAAAGCTTAGAGATCCAGATAGATATATGTAGTTAGATTTTTATTTTCAGGTTTGTTATGATACTAGCAACATTTTTAATATAGGCACAAATTCGAAAATCTACAATTAATAGTCTATATTTATATGAAACAACTATTACCTTTCCAATTACAGTACTGAATGGGCTCCATTTATCATTCCGTGGCGGACAAGGGCGGACATATTCACCCCTGTCCGCTCGGCTTCTCCTCTGGTGGGCAGCAATCTACTGTCCACATTTAACATTGCACACAAGCGCTCCTTTGCGCTCAACTGCAACTCCGCCCCCTGCCCGTTCCCCCAGGAGCTGTCAATCTCCCCGGTCGGACGAGACTAGGGAGATCGAAATTGTCCACCTGATGGCCGCTGCTTGATAAATACTGACTGCAGGTTTGCTTGTGCGAACCTGCAGTCATAAAAGGAGAGAAAGGCTTTATAAATCGAGCTCTATGTATACAAATGTATTACAAATCCCTTTAGGTTGCATATACAAGCTGTATTATGACATGTAAATATACAAGATATTGTTGTTTTTACTTGGTCCCATCCCCACTCCAAGCTATCTCCTCTACAGATGCCAATATATAAATATTCCAAAATCCAAACTTTTTTCCGGTCCCCAAGCAGTTTGGATAAAGGGTTTTTGTAGCTGTATTAACATAGTATAAAGTTATAGGGCAATAATTGAATCATAATGAAGTAGTTTTTAAAAAAGACACTTATTTCCTCTGATATCTCATCTGGAAATGATGAATAATTGCATATTCTAACCAAGATCAGACTAAGCAAACCCTTATGTCTTTGGGAGAAATCAGGACTTGGGTATTTCTATACTTTAGCAATGTCATACGGGATCATCTCTGTAGAAATGGTGAGAGGAGTTAACAGAATTAAACTTCCACTTTAAAACAAGTAAGAAAGTCCCTATTTTCCATACAAAACACATAATTTATTTTTATATATTTTAATTAAATAGATCTTCATAAAAAGTCTAAAAAGCTACACATTTTGGCCCATGTTTAGTAGGGTAATGTTGCACAATTGCTTAGAGACATGAAAATCAAAATTAAATTTTAATAGAAGAGGTAGAGCATGGTATCCTTTGTTGAAAAGCAAACCTAGGTAGGCCTATAAGCAGAAATGCACTACTGCAAGTTAACTGGTGATTGGTAGGTACACACATATGCCTCTTGTCATTGGCTCACCAGATGTGTTCAGCTGGCTCCCAGTAGTGCATTGCTGATTTGGAGCTAACTTTAAAGGGATATTATTGTATTATTGCACTATTGCTTGTATATACCAGTGTGTTTAGCCTCTGCAGTGTGCTACTGGGAGCTAGCTGAAAACATATGTGTGTTGCCACCAATAACCAGCTAGCTCCCAGTGGAGTAGGTTATGTGCAGTCATGCAAGATTAATTTTGACTTTCCTATTCTTTTAAGCTGGTTAGTAAAAAAAATGTATAGTTTAAATACATGAAGAGTTTTAGAACTCTTCAGGTATCAGGGCCGGAGTGGGAATAAAAGTAGCCCTAGAGAGGAGGCGGAGTTTGGCCGTGAAAGAAGATGCCTGCAAAGTGAGAAAGCTTGGTGCTGGTGCAGTCAGTACACCTCATCCAGACCTTGTATATCTCAGGGAAACTCCACCAAACCCCCACCGTAAAGCTACGGATAATGCACTGAGCCCATAGAGGCTTTTTTGTTGAGTAACTCGCTCTTGCAACGTCCGCTTTGAGGCACACATTACAAGGCCTGCCTTCCATCACCGCGGTCACTAACCCAGATGCCGCATCTCACAGCTTGTGCCCCGGATGGAAAGATGCAACCTCTAAACTGAAAATCGCTTTGAACAATCCCAATTCCACCCGGCATGCAGCAACCAAGATCTTCATAAGAGAGGACGCCTCAAGCCCAGACGTCCACCATTCCTGAGCCCACATGAAGCTGCCTAAATAGAAAAAAAAAGAGCCATCTAACAGAGAGCCCTATGTGCAGCCGTACACATGGTGTAGAACACAAAACCTACAGGTACACATAAATACCTCATAATAATTTGTTTGCTACTATAGCCTAAAACGATCTGAATTCTGACATGAGACCCCGTGCATAATATACACAGCAAAAGAGGTGACGTTTTCACCTCTTAGCCAATAGCCGTGCGGTAAATTCGGCTTGGCGCCCATGGGAGTCGGATTTACTGCACGATTATTGGCTAAGAGGTGAAAACGTCACCTCTTAGCAAAAAATATTTTTAGCCGTGGGCTGCTGTAGGAGCTAAGAGCGGCGATCGATTGAAACAAATAAAGGAGCTTTCTACATGAAGTATCTTATACTTCATGAATGAAAGTCCCCTTTATTTGTTTCAATAGTCAATCCTAGCGTTTGTACAACTCTAGGCATGACTTTCACTTTAAGGGACTGCAGACATTAAACAGGAGATATAATATTCTTGCAGGAGACCCATTTTACACAAGGGAAAGAACCCAAGACTTTTCATTACAAATGTAGGGAATCTTATTACGCATCCAACAAAGTTAAGAAAAATGGAGTTAAAATACTAATAAAAAAAAACATCCCATTCAAACTATCTAAAAAAATTAGAGATACAGAAGGCCGCTATCTAATTCTTGTAGGTACACTCTATAATAGTTTAGTTACCCTAGTAAATATCTAGGCACCAAACTCCAGTCAAGACACATTCTTTAAAAAACTCAAAAACATACTCCTGGAAGAAAGCAAAGGTTCACGTATAACCTGTGGGGATTTTAACATCGCTCTTAATTCTATACTAGACACCTCAACTGGAACCTCCTATATATCTTCAAATATCAATACTAGAGTAAAAACTTGTCTTAAATACTTAGTATTACAAGATGTCTGGAGAATTACACACCCTGAAGTTAGGTCATACACCTACTCTTCGCCCCACAACAGCCACTCACAAATTGATTATGTCATGATGGACTTCACTAGTCTTACAACAGTTAAAAATATAATCATATTACCCAGAGTTTGGTCTGACCACTCTATGATTAAATGCACCCTAGCCTGGCCAAAAGCACCACTCACGTCTTACCAATGGAAACTAGACGAGGAACGTTTAGATGATCCGCTATACCACATAAAAATTGAAAAATCACTAATAGAGTACTTTGAACTAAATACAGGAACTGTACAAGACAACAGAACATTGTGGGAGGCCCATAAGGGGGTGCTTCAAGGTGAACTAATTAAAGTACACCAGACTAAATTAAATAAAACAACGCTTAAAGCAACACTAGACAAAATAGAACTAGCACAACAACTAAACCCCACCAACTACACCATAAAGGAAGATTAAGAATCACCTAGAACACAAGCTAAACATTTTATGATCTATGAGAATAAGAAACAAGCCCTTAAACTACAGAAAATGTATTACTATGGGGATAATAAATGCAAATTGAAACGTAGAACAAACAAATCCTATATACTGGAAATAAAAAATAAACATAACCAAAAACAACCAAACAAATAGCTGAATCCTTCAGGACTTATTATGACTCTCTATACAATTTATCATTCACAGACACAGAATCAGGGACTAACCCAGACCCAAACAGGCTACAGATAATTAAAAAATATCTAGACAAATTAAAATCCCCTCAAATCACAAGAGATCAAGCCAACTCCCTGAATAAGCCCTTTAGCAAAAAGGAAGTTGAGAAGATCACAAAAAATCTTCCATCTGTAAAAGCCCCAGGTCCGGATGGATTCACAAACTATTATTATAAAACATTCAAAGACTACCTAATCCCACATCTTCTGCCACTATATAACTCTTTAACTGAAGACAACCCATTCCCAGCACAAGCCCTTGAAGCCCACATATCTGTTATACCCAAACCCGGGAAAATCCTGGATAAAGTTAAACACTACAGACCTATTTCCTTATTAAATTCGGACATAAAATGTATGCAAAACTCATAGCTGATAGATTTAGCCAAATCCTACCTGACATTATAGAAAAAGACCAAGTAGGTTTTATACCCTCTAGGGAAGCCATGGATAATACGGTCCGAGCTCTTCAATTAATAGACTAGGCGTCCACCAAGCATATTCCACTGGTTATAATATCAACAGATGCGGAGAAAGCATTCAACCGCGTCTGTTGGCACTTTATCAAAGCAGTACTATCAAGATTCGGACTAGATAACACCTTTATTTCTAAAATATTTGCCCTCTACATCAAACAGTATGCTAAGGTCCAATCCCAACCATTTCACATATCAAACGGCACCTGACAGGGATGCCTGCTGTCACCCCTGCTTTTCACCTGTCTGGTAGAAGCACTAGCCATACAAATATGATCCCTCCAAGACATTGAAGGATTAAATATTGCAGATTCGTCTTATAAAATAATGCTATATGCAGACGACATCCTATTTTACCTAACAAATCCTGTTAAATCTATCCCTATACTTTTACACACGTTTGCAGAATTTAAAGCAGTTTCCAACTTTGTTATCAATGAAACTAAGTTAGAAATCCTAAACATATCTTTCCCTCCCTCCGATATGCAACTAATAAAACGAATATGCCCTGTCAAATGGCAAACCAAAAAAATGAAATATTTAGGAATCTTTTTGACTCCAGCCACAAAAGATATCTTTGAAACTAACTACAAAATCTTACAAAAAACACTACTAATAGAGATGTCCTCATGGCACTCCCACAACATATCATGGTTAGGAAGAATCAAAGCCTTCAAAATGAATATACTCCCAAAAATTCTATACCTCCTACAGACCCTACCGATCCCCATCCTGCGCACATTCCTCAATACCCTACAAAACCAATTTTTTTAAATATATATGGAACAAAAAAACCTGCTAAAATTAACAAACATATTATGTGTTTACCACGCTCACAAGGGGGCATGGGAGTCCCGAATCTGACTATAGACAAGCGATCTGCCTCCATAGAATCTTAGACTTGTTCTCCAATTACAAAAATAAAGCTTGGGTAAAACTAGAACACGACATAGCTGTCAAAACACACTTGGGCGCCCTATGCTGGGGACCCAAACCCACTAAATAGATTATTTCTGGATTTCCATGGATAACACAAGAAACATACTCCAGCCGGAAAATCTTTTAATAGCATACCCACTTCTTTCCAGCAGACCTTTCCCACTCACTCCTCTCACAGATAACCTAGAATAGGCTACATAGGACTTGCAGTTAAAAAAAATCACATAGATCCCTAATGATTTATCAACTAGGTAATGAATAATGTTGGTTTTACAATAGGCAACCTGAAAGCAAAAGGTTTAGCCTACCTACAGGACTGGTTTAAATTACATCAATGTCATTCATATATAGACAAACACACAGATAGGAGAAATATGATGAGACCTCTTACCCAGTGTGAATCCCTATGCAGTAAACATGCTCCATCTAAACATACCCTATCACTTATATCTTGCAGACACAAACGCAGGGATATACTCCATACTATGTTGATAGATGGGAACAAGAATTAGGCATTGTCATCCCTCCTCCAGATATGAAAAGGATGTTAGTGAATATTACCAAAACCTCCATCTGTAGCAGATTCATAGAAATGAATTATAAGGTATTACATAGATGGTATCTCACTCCTGTGAGATGCCAGATATTATTATAATTTTTTTTATTTATTTTTTATTTTTATTTTTTTATATTTTTATTGAGGTGATAAAAACAGGCATACAACATGTATACATTTGCATATAGCATTACAGTATATAGCATTACAAGAACAATAAGTTCACACTGCATCTGACAGCACAGAAAAGGTATATTTAACAGATTTAGTTAACAGTATTACTACTTATTGCCTGTACCTTGCGAAACCTTCCAACATGACTCGATAGGTCACTTTTGGACCTCTAGTACTAAAAAAAAGAATATACATAATAGAAGGTAATCTGAAACAAGGAGACCTCTCTTGGGCCTCAACTAGTGCACCTCAGAATTTTATAGATTTCTGGGAAGGGGATTTGTATATGACTTAATTTGAGCAAAACTAAAGTAATATTTAATAGGGAAAGAAATGGTACTCGCTTACTCTTAGGGTATCTCTTTGGGTAAAAGCATCTTGGGTAATGAAGTAGGTGGGAGACTATAATAATGTAAGATGTAATATTAGCTACTATTCTGTGAAAATATAAACACCTCTGTACACACTTAACATGCATAGGGCAAAGTTGTTGAACCTTATGTTGATGGAGCTAAAGCAGCATGGGGTGGGGAGGGAGTGAAACTAGTTTGCTTTTAATAAGTTATATACACACTATATGGCTCTATCAGGCTTATGATATGTGGAAGTATTGAGGTACCAAACTATGGTGGTTGCATATAAGCTAGAACATTAACTTCAGTACTAAAAGTAACTAGTCATAGACGTGGGAATCTGCATTTGTGCACCCATGGGTACCTGAAGGCCCCCAACTCTAATGTACTTCATTTGAAATATCCACATAAAAAGTACAAAGTGATAAGGCTTTAAATAGGAGCTGTACAGTGTATAAAATACGACATAGACACATTTTACCAGATCAGGTTATCCGGACAATAACCATCATGAAGTTCTGTGTCTTGAACCTATTACCTAACGTGTGTACCAAGCTACGTATTGCAAGAGAGACATGTCCACATTAAATCTCTTAAAATCCTTCAATGTGACAGTTCTCTAAGGTAGCGGCATGATCCTGCAGCTACACAGGCTTTTCAGCCTACACCCGACCGCCAGGTCAAATTGTTCCCTGTAAAAGAGCGAGCAGTGTAAGCGCAAGTAAGTCTGGACACAATGGCCACCTCGGTAGCTGGAGTCTGTGTATTGCCTTATTGTGAACAGGCAGCTGCACTGCATAGGGCAAGTCCGGAGCGCTCACTGAATGTCGCACCCACAACTGCCCTTCCAGCCGGCCCAATGAAAATGATCCTCTTGCAGGTATGGTACTTAGTGGGGTCATTGGCTTGGGTGGCGGGAGAGTGATACTTGCAATTGTAAAGCTTCTGTACCTACAGCAGAGTCTGCACCCGAGATCCGTGTAGGTGTAAGGCCATATAACTCCCAAAGCTGCATGGAGCCAGGTCTGTCTGTACCTCCAGTGCCCTTGGGCATACTCAGTAGTGCTGGCTTAGCTGTTCTTTCCTTCCACGCTGCAAAGCTCACATCCATTGAATCTGGCTTGATCTGAGTGCTGTGAGGTATGGGAAGTGAACTTTGAGGCCTCTCTTCTGTGCTCCGTAGAATCAAGCTTGGGTAGGGTAGGTTCCTGAATGGGGCAGCCACCATTAGTGCCCAGCGCTGCTGACAGTGTTTCCCCAAAAGCCACAAGGTAGTTAGCTAGTAAGTATCGCAGCTCCTCAAGAAAGCTTTCAGCGGTATTAGGATCCATGATGAAAGTGTTAAGTACTTAAGTCTTAAACAGCCCACAAGAGGGGCTGCGTGACAGTGGTTACCCGTTTGGGAGTCACTGGGGGTTTTTGAAAAGGCCTTGAAACAGCTCCGGAAAACGTAAGTGCAGCACGATCCTAAGAAGAGAGGCATCAAATGAAAGATAAACTTTTGACAGTCTTATTTCTGACAGTTTGAAGCCCAAATACTGATTATATCTTGCGGTATGCTATAATTTCAGTAGGAAGGTGTGAGCAGCTAACAGTTTTGCGTCCATAGATGGCCGCCGCCCGGAAGTTCCCCCCATGCCAGATATTATTTATAAAGACAAGTGATAAATGCTGGAGATGCATTTCTCATGTAGGGACAATGGCTCACAGCTGGTGGCAATGCCCAAAAATATCACCATTTTGGTCACTAATTTACAAGGAAACTTCCAAAATCTTAGACTCCTCAGTAAATGATAACCCACTTACCTGGTTGTTCAATTTAACCCCTAAAAAATTAACCTCCAGCCAAACTAAATTATTACACATTTTAATCATCAACAGTGCCAAAGCATTTATAGCAAGAAACTGGAGAACAACAACAGTCCCTAACTTAGCACAATCGATAGATCAGTGTAACATGGTCCTAAACCTAGAAGAGTTTTATTTACATAAAAAACAATCGTAGGGACATATACCTAGAAATTAAAATTGCATGGGAATCCTACCTATCCCAAAAATTCCAAGATCCCCCTCCTAACACACTCAACGCAATACCCAAAATCTAACAGACATCCAACTGAAATAATGGCTTTATGAAATACTTTTGGTTTAATGTTTAATAGACTTTTTATGATACAATGGTGTTGAAATTTGTGGACCAAATATTGCATTCTTGATAAAAAATTTACGTCAGACTATACTTTGACCTAAACCATGCAATTTACATAATGTATGTACGCTTTTTGCATATTTTCAATAAATATATAAAAAAAAAAGTAGCCCTGGAAAATTTGGAGACCAGTCCTATTTTCCGTTGACTTAGTATAATGGGCACAGCCCTTGTTTCTCAAATGGGATTACTGGGATACTCCTTCCTCCAATATTTTTTTCCAGAATTATATTATATTAGTTTGTATTTAAAAAAGTGCTAGATTGGTGTTATATAGGCACCCTACAACCCAATTGCTTCCATTAATTACCCCCTTTAAATTGTAGCTTTCCAGTCCCAGCTGCTGCAGCTCACCGGGAAATCTCCTGGTATTCTGGTAGGACAATCCGAGCTTGTCAGGTATTATATGCTTAGTGTAGTCACTCCTAGAGTAAAGTGCCTCCCATACCATAAAACAAACAAATTTTTTTCACTATGGGGCACGCATTTACAAAGCATGTATGAGAGTCAAAATAAGAGCAGACCTACATATTCTGCAGGAAAGTGTAGCCATCTTGATATTTAATTTATAGCCAATGCCAGTATTAAAGGGATATATTGTAAACTCATTCTCAAATCTCAATCATGTCCCCTAAACAGCCATGCACCCCAAAAACCCCAATGCAATTAACCCCTTTGTTTGCAATAGCAGTGAGGATACTAAGTTTTCAGGTACTGGTAATTTTGTAGATTAGATTTAGCTATACCTGTTTTGCAATAACTAACGATATCAGGCTACTTGATAAAAAAAAAATTTAACCAATTATCTTCTAAGGGGTTTACACATAGTCAAAGTCAATTGTTTCTGTGTCACTTCAGATAAGGAAATAAACTGCAATCCTATGAATAGCAGTATATGTATGTATGTATGCTCCAATCATCATCTGTATCTTTGCTTGGAGTTATATTGGAGTTCGCTGGATGTAGAAATTTGCTTATGTGTTTAACCCCTTAACATAAACTTGTGTAATGAGCTTAAGTAGTTTGTTTGTTCATTTATTTATTTTTGCAATTATTTCCCTTTAAATAAGTGAAACTCCAAAGTTACATCTAACATTAGAAATGTGCTATGTAATGATTTGCAGGTTTTGCCACATTACAAGTAAATCACACTACAAGAAGAAAATGTTTTGTTTCTTTATATCTACATATTGTAATTCATTAATTGGTTGATTTTGGACTATTTTTATGTCAAACATCTAAAACATTTTCAGGTTTAAAAATAGAGATGTCCTGTATATGTTGTCAAATTATATGCTTACAAATGCCATGTGTTTCTGAGAGGTGTGTTGCAGCATTAAGGAATTCCTTCACAATTTAGTAAACACCCAACTAGCCTGGAGATAAACATTTATTCCCACTGTGTAGAGAGTATAGTTACCGTGAGTGGTGCATAGGACCATAATGCTGGTCGACTCGGGTCACTTACCTGCAGGCTCTGACTGTGATCGACTGGGTCAGGTCACTGCCTCCAGCTCACAGCATCTCAGATTCTCCAAAGGCCTCCAAAGCGCGGGAATAGTGCCCCACTCGCGGCTGCCTCATTAATGCAGAATTGACTGCGACACCGGTGTGAGGGGAAAAAAGAGCCACGCCCACTACACTAGTGCGGCCGGGCCACGGGCCATATGTCAGTGCCACTCAGCTCAGTGATTCAGGATTCACCTCACCACCACACAGTCTGCAGCCGCCGGCCCTCATTATATGTTGCAGCCGAACATAACATAGTATATACATAATAAATAAAATAATGCAATACGGCCCTTGTGGGAATATTTTTTGAGGGGGCACAGCATTCCATTTGGGCGGGCATTGCCCATCATTGCCCCCCCTTGGAACTGACCCTGGTCATAGGTGGTCTCAGCATTTTAGGAATATGTAATGTAATACTGTAATGCCAGGCATGGTGGTGATCTGAATTTTTTAATATCACCCCCATTGAACATGTTCTCTCATCTCACAGATATAATAGATTCCTCAGGTTACACCAGAGGGAGACATTTTGGATTTATAAACTTAAAGGGACATGAAACCTAAAAAAAATCCTTTTTATGATTTAGACAAAGAGGCCTATTTATGAAATGTCTGTCGGACCTGATCCGACAGTGCGGATCAGGTCCGACAGACGTCGCTGAATACGTCGCAATACGCTCTCAGTATTCAGCATTGCCCCAGCAGCTCTTGTGAGCTGCTGGTGCAACGCCACCCCCTGCAGACTCGCGGCCCCAGCAGGGAGGTGTAAATCAACCCGATCGTACTCGATCAGGTTGAATTCCGGCAATGTCTTTGCGCCTCATCAGAGCAGACGGACAGGATATGGAGCAGCGGTCTTTAGACCGCTGCTTCATAACTGCTGTTTCTGGCGAGCCTTCAGGCTCGCCAGAAACACAGGCCCTCCAGCTCCATTCGGAGCTTGATAGATAGGCCCCAAAGCATACAATTTTAAACGACTTTCCAATATACTTCTATTATTTAATTTGCTTCCTTTTCTTGTTACCCTTTGCTGAAAGGTTTATCTAGGCAAGCTTAGAAGCAGCAGAGAACCTAGGTTCTAGCTGTTGATTGGTGGCTGTATATATATATATCAATTATGATTGGCTCGCCCATGTGTTCAGTTATAAACCATTAGTGGATTGCTGCTCCTTCAATAAATTATACCAAGAGAATGAAACAAATTAGAATTATTAGACAATAGAAGCAAATTAGAAAGTTGTTTAAAATTGTATTCTCTATCTGAATCACTACACAATACACTACACCCCCACGGTTTAAACCTTAATATAGATTTAGCTGCATTTGAATTAGTTTATCTTTTTTTTGGTTATTTTTTGTCATCCCCTATAGTAATTGGGGTTATTGATATAATGGACGCATATCACAAGCTAATCGTGCCCAAACACACATACTCACTAGTAACTAGTTTATATCTTATTGTATATAATTTATTATGGGCCCTTTAGTTAGTTGTACATTGACACTAGTCATAAAGATATAATAGTTGTAATATCGCAACTTACACTCACCTTATCAATAGTCACACTTTTTTATTATCTCTACTATTTTTCACCTTATTCCTATTTTTAGTTGAGACATATTCTGATGTGTATAATATAGAATTTGATATTAGCACTGGGATCACTTCATGTCTGGCTGTATTAATTGCCTTGGTATGTTCACGAAGGGTTGTGACACACTGTCATATAGATGAATACTAATAGTTTGTATAGAATTATCTATTTTTTGGAAAGATTCTGTTTATTTTTGTAGAGGAGATGTGTCTTTCCCATGTGTAAATATGTTGCTACAAGGGGACTGTGAGCAACTTGGTTTAACATTAACCTGTGAACACTGGTTTATGTTCGTTACAAGATAGTATAAAGATTTTGTAAATGTTTTTAATTCTGTATTTGTATTTATCGCTATTGCCATCTATATACACTATCAGGCCCATTTATCAAGCTCCGTATGGAGCTTGAAGGGCCGTGTTTCTGGCGAGTCTTCAGACTCGCCAGAAACACAACTTATGAAGCAGCGGTCAAAAGACCGCTGCTCCATAACCCTGTCCGCCTGCTCTGAACAGGCGGACAGGAATCGCCAGACATCAACCCGATCGAATACGATCGGGTTGATTGACAGCTCCCTGCTGGCGGCCGATTGGCCGCGAGTCAGCAGGGGGCGGCGTTGCACCAGCAGCTCTTGTGAGCTGCTGGTGCAATGTTAAATGCGGAGAGCGTATTGCTCTCCGCATTTAGCGAGGTCTTGCGGACCTGATCCGCAGTGTCGGATCAGGTCCGCAAGACCTTTGATAAATGGGCCTGTTAATGTTAGTGCAGTAGTTTAAAATCTTTGCTTACTAAAAATTATATTCTTTGGAAAAGGAAGAATCACCAAACGTTTGTTACCCTATCATATGTTGTTAATCCTATATACCTGCATGATGTCAGAGGGGGAGTGTAACAATTAACAAACAAGGTGTGGGTTTCTTTTACTATAGTTGATTGGAGCACATTGATTTAAATAGGTAGCGGTTATTCAGTATGTTAACAGTCTGAGGAAATGGCGTGGACCGCCGAGAAACACGTCACTGTTTTAAATTGTTTTATGGAATAAATTGCTTTTATACGCTACCGCTCCTATCTTTGGTAATTCTGTTACCATACACCTATACCCGAACCCTGTGGAAGATGATTGTTACACTGTAACAGTTCCTGAAATAGCATCCAGTGGTTACAAAGTAATTTGACTTGGAAATCGTGACTGAATATCTTGCAAGGAGAGCGGGTCTGTTAGGACAGTGGGACCGCCAGGAGAGAGGCACCACAATTGCTGGGCACCTTTTCCAGGAGGGCTGGTTGTTGAGTCAGCCGAGCGGCTCAGAAGACTCGGTCTGCCCATTATCACTATTGTGTGCTTCATCACATGTGTGTGAATTTCTTATCTGCTTGTGCTGTTTTTATCACCTGATGATATTGCACCTAGAAGCACCTCTGCTTGTTTCCTCTTCTAGGATCCTGATCCAGGAGTTGAAGACTGAATGCGGTCGCATTTATTAAAGAAAACATATGGCAGCAAGTGAGATTCTAACTACTCAGAGGTCAGCGGCCCTACTGGAGACTGCTAGATGAACGCTCTGCCAAAAACGAGACATTGAGGTTTTCAGAGTTCTCATTACCTACTTTAAAGTAGGGGAAGGGCACTCGAGGCCACCAGCAGCAGTATCATCCTCTTCCCAGCAGCCTGGCCATCACTCCTCTCAACATCTCTGACATCAACAAAGGTTTTAACCTCTTGTCACCAGAGTGTGGTAGTTACTCCAACTCTTAGGGGGCATCACCTGGCCATTTTAACCAGATAATGGATCTGAGGGAGCCAATTCTTAAAGACCACATGCTTACAAAGACTAGTTTGTTTAACCCTGTCTGAGTCATGATAAAATATAATAGCAACTCTATGGAAGCTGTAAGTACTCACACTGCAATCCTTAACATCTGGGAAGGAGGGAGGGGAACTCACAGATCTTCCAGCGGATAGATAAGGCCTGGTACAGTTCTGCCTTATGAAGAGTAAGTCTGTCTACACCCGACAGTCTGCTTTCCATTGAAAAACATCTTATGACAGCCTAGGAAAGCACTGACAAGATGGAGCACTTAGTCCCTGTACTAGAGCAGCAACTAACAGGAGGAGAGTCGCGATGCGATATTGCATCTCCCAATTATAACAACTAATATGACTGTGGCAGTAGCTGCGACAACGATAAGTAATGTGAGAAAGCTGCTACCCATTTCAGGGGTGCACCTAAATGATCGGAACAGCCAATAGAATGCGAGGTCAATCCGATTGGCTGATTGAATCAGCCAATCGGATTTTTCCTACCTTAATTCCGATTGGCTGATAGAATCCTATTAGCCAATCGGAATTCGAGGGACGACATCTTGGATGACGTCCCTTACAGGAACCTTCATTCGTCGTTAGTCCATCGGGCCAGCAGGATGTTCCGCGTCGGAGGTCTGGAAGATGGAGCCGCGGTTGGATGAAGATAGAAGACACCGCTTGGATGAAGACTTCTACCGGATGGAGGACCTCTTCTTGCCCGCTTGGATGAAGAATTCGGCTCGGCTGAGTGAAGACGACTCATGGTAGGGAGATCTTCAGGGGGTTAGTGTTAGGTTTATTTAAGGGGGTTTGGGTGGGTTAGAGTAGGGTTATTCTCCTCTTCTGTTTAAGGAATTGCAGGTACATGATAGTCATATATATTACTTTGTCTATAAATGTACTTATATTCTCTAAAGATATGCCATGACTGATTGTTTGATTCAGCTACTCTACCCATGTTTGATTAATAATACTTATTGTCTTATGCCTGTAATTTCCCTGTTCAATTACCTCAATCAAAAAAAAATAAAAATAAAAAAATAATGAAGTCTACTTCCATTTTTCAACTTGGCTTAACTTTATAACTAAAAATTGTAAATCCAGAACTGTAGACACAGAGTTTGATTGCCATACCTATATAACATTGGTACAAATGGTTAATAAGTGAAAATAGCTTTTTACTGAGTGTCTACTGCCAAGCAAAATTTATGTCCCCCGAGAAGGAACTCTAAACTATAGACAGCAGCAATCAGTGCACCCCCTTCAAAGCTAACAACTCTTAGCTTAAAGGAACAGTCTATAGCGTATCTTACATTAGATTAGGCTGCAAATAGCCTCCTGCACCCCTTTTTATATCATGCAGCAGAAACGGTAAAAGTAATTCTGGCCACTTTGAAATGGTCACCAAACTCCAACCACTGGTGACATCATGATCCAAGATGCATATGGTGTCCAAGCACAAAAGCCTCCCTAGTTGGATTCAGCAGACTGTCAATGCTATTCAGCAGAGTGACCAGATGCAGCTTGGATCGTGATGTCATCAATGGGCAGAGTTTGGCAGCCTTTTCAAAGTGGCCAGAAACTATATTCGTTTTAAAATAACTTTCTTACCGTTCCTGCTGCATGATATAGAAAGGGGTGCATGAGGATATTTGCAGCTTTATCTAAGATGAATAAGGTGTAGACTGTCCCATTAATACATACATAAACACAGAGCCAAGGAATGAGAATACGCAGAGGTTTCTTATAATGCCTCCTATTTTTACTAGTTATTCTTATTAGTCCAATGTATTCTAGGGCTATTCTAAGGCTATTTATGCATGAATATGCCTGATGAAATAGCCATACAACATTAAGGCCAAGAAACACATTGCATGCTTTGATTTGTATCAAGAAAAAATCTTTATTGCTGATTCTTGGGTACCTGGTTTCTTAGACACACACCTAAGTGATGTTTGGGGTTTTCTTGGAGATGAGCCAGGGATTAGCCCGCTGAGTTACTGTGAGCTAAGGGCCTGTGCTTATTATCCTAATATATAGCTAATGGGCCTAGACTCAATAAAACCTGTTAGAGAAACAAATAAACAAAAATAAATGCCATAACATCGCAACTAAAAAAATGTGGAATTCATAAAGAATTGCAACCACCCCTCGACACAGTGGTGAGTAAAGCTACATTATAATTAACAGGGCAACATCTATCTTGTAACTCTTTACTTCTCAATGCATACAGAATGGTATAATGTGAAAGATGCTGGCATTACAAAAAACTTACAGAGCAAACAAATTAAATTAAAACAACAACTCCCTTTAAGAAACTGTGCACTGTAACTTAGGCACATAAGAAAACTGAAACACAAAGATACAGTATACCACAAAAGTGAGTACACCCCTCACATTTTTGTAAATATTTTATTATATCTTTTCATGTGACAACACTGAAGAAATGACACTTTGCTACAAAGTAAAGTGAGTGTACAGCCTGTATAACAGTGTAAATTTTCTATCCCCTCAAAATAACTCAACACACAGCCATTAATGTATAAACCGTTGGCAACAAAAGTGAGTACACCCCTAAGTGGAAATGTCCAAAGTGAGCCCAATTAGCCATTTTCACTCCAAGGTGTCATGTGACTCGTTAGTGTTACAAGGTCTCAGGTGTGAATGGGGAGCAGGTGTGTTAAATTTGGTGTTATCACTCTCACACTCTCCCATACTGATCAATGGAAGATCAACATGGCACCTCATGGCAAAGAGCTCTCTGAGGATCTGAATTGTTGCTCTACAGAAGGATGGCCTAGGCTATAAGAAGATTGCCAAGACCTTGAAACTGAGCTGCAGCACGGTGGGCAAGACCATACAGCAGTTTCACAGGACAGGTTCCACTCAGAACAAGCCTCACCATGGTCGACCAAAGATGTTGAGTGCATGTGCTCAGCGTCATATCCAGAGGTTGTCCTTGGGAAATAGATGTATGAGTGCTACCAGCATTGCTACAGAGGTTGAAGGGGTGGGGGGGGTCAGCCTGTCAGTGCTCAGACCATACGCTGCACACTGCATCAAATTGGTCTGCATGGCTGTCGTCCTAGAAAGAAGCCTCTTCTAAAGATGATGCACAAGAAAGCCCGCAAACAGTTTGCTAAAGTCAAGCAGACTAAGAACATGGATTACTGGAACCATGTCCTGTGGTCCGATGAGACCAAGATAAACTTATTTGGTTCAGATGTCCTCCCTTCGGAGACTGGGCTGCAGGGCAGTATTCCAACATGATAACGACCCCAAACACACCTCCAAGACGACCACTGCCTTGCTAAATAAGCTGAGGGCAAAGGTGATGGACTGGCCAAGCATGTCTCCAGACCTAAACCCTATTGAGCATCTGTGGGGCATCCTCAAATGGAAGGAGGGGGAGCGCAAGGTCTCTAACATCCACCAGCTCCATGATGTCATCATGGAGGAGTGGAAGAGGACTCCAGTGGCAACCTGTGAAGCTCTGGTGAACTCCATGCCCAAGAAGGTTAAGGCAGTGCTGGAAAACAATGGTGGCCACATAAAATATTGACACTTTGGACCCAATTTGGACATTTACACTTAGGGTTGTACTGACTTTTGTTGCCAACGGTTTAGACATTAATGGCTGTGTGTTGAGTTATTTTGAGGGGACAGAACATTTACACCATTATACAGGCTGTACACTTACTACTTTACATTGTAGCAAAGTGTCATTTCTTCAGTGTTGTCACATGAAAAGATATAATAAAATATTTAAAAAATGTGAGGGGTGTACTCACTTTTGTGGGACACTGTAAATGAAAGAAATAGAAAAAAACATAATTCCATGTGAATTACACATTGGATTAAGTAAAATTGCCTTAAATATAAATTGAAACCATCTTGGAACAAGTGTGTATGCACTGATGCATCATATCCTCCAACATTTCTTAAAGAGACCTTAAACACTAAGGCCTAGATTACAAGAGGAGCACAAAAATGTTACCTCTTTTGAGAGCTAACACTGCTCAAGTTAAAATCAATAGCACTCTTATGAGAGCTCAAAATTTCCACTTGCCCACTAACCTGAGGCGAGTAGAAAGTTAGTGAGTGAATGTTTAATCAACATTCACTCACTGTCCGACGTCTGGTGTTGTGTTGTAAGTAGCAAAGTTAGCACATTGTATTTGGAAAATGTACAGCACTGACAAACACACATTTGGCTTATGTGCTAAAAGTATTATCTAAAGGAATATTATATTTTGATGAAAGGGTAAGGATATGTTATTCCTCTAGGGCTGTAGGGACCCCATTCATTACTTTTGAGAGGGTAAGTGGGGGCAGAGAGAGGGATTGGAGAGGAAAACTGAAAGTGGAGAGGAAAATAGAGTTAAGAGAGAGTGGAGGAAAAAAGAGTGAAGAAATATGGAATAGCGAAAAGAGCGTGCAAAGAGGAGATATGGCCTGAGAGAAGGGAAAGGGTAAAAAAGAGCTTGAAGAAATGAGTGAGCAGAGAAAGTCAAGAGAGAGAAGAAAGAGTTCATAATTATTAAAAAAAATATCTCAAAATCTGCTTTGATCTTCCATAACTGTCAATACTCTCTGCATTCTTTACCTTTTTCTATCCAGCTGTTGTCTTCCTCAAATTCCCTAGTTGATGTTGCTAACTGCTATGCACTTATTTTTCTGAATATATTACAGTATGTTGAATTACTGTATTTAATTTGTTATGGAATAAAATAAAAATGATATTAAAAATTATTGCACAATAAGGTATTTCACAATGGTTAAACAAATGCAAAGAGCAGGGAAGTAGTGAGCAAGGTGTGGGCGAGTAGTGGGTGGGATTAGAAGTGGCTAGTAACAGTTTGGACTGGCTAGTATCTTAGGACTTGAAATTTTGAGACCAGCTTTATTCTTGCGCTCATTTTACAAGTTGAAAGTAAAATGGTAGCGGTAGCGCTCGAGCTTGTGGAATTGTTTTGTTCCTAACACAGTAGATTAGAGGAATGAAGAGGGTAACCTCAATACAATACAATATTACACCTTTGTATGGGACAAGCTATAAATTAATAAGATCTGGGTATTCTAAGGGTATAATCAGGGCAGAGTTTAGCATTGTTGGGGTGGAGTTTGGTTTTGCTTATATGCTGTCAGAAACATTCCTCACATGTGCCTTAGTTGTCAGGGGCAAGTCTCCAAAAACCTTAGATGGTAAAGAAAGTTTATTAAAGGGACAGTCTAGTCCAAAATAAACTTTCATGATTCAGATAGAGAATGTAATTTTAAACAATTTTCCAGTTTACTTTTATCACTGATTTTGCTTTGCTCTTTTGGTATTCTTAGTTTAAAGCTAAACCTAGGAGGTTCATATGCTAATTTATAAGCCCTTGAAGGCCGCCTCTTCTTTCAGGGCATTTTGACAGTTTTTCACCACTAGAGGGTGTTAGTTCATGTGTGTCATATAGATAACACTGTGCTCACGCACGTGGAGTTCCAGTGAGCCAGCTCTGATTGGCTAAAATGTATGTCTGTCAAAAGAACTGAAATAAGGGGGCAGTTTGCAGAGGCTTAGATACAAGGTAATCACAGAGGTAAAAAAGGGTATTTATATAGCAGTGTTGGTTATGCAAAACTAGGGAATGGGTAATAAAGGGATTATATATATTTTTAAACAATAAAAATTCTGGTGTAGACTGTCCCTTTAAGCTCATATAAAGGCCATTTTAGAATGGGACTAAGAAGAATATGAAGAATTATGCTCTAACATTGGGGCTGTTTACAATCTTTAGAAAAACTTATCAAATCATTTATTTAAAAAATTCCCCTTAGACAAGTGTTTTTAAACAATTGTGAGTGACCCATTGCATAAAAAAATAGCACTAAATTAAACTTTTTTTTAACCCCCAAAACAGCCCTTGTAGAACACAAGCAGTAGAACAAAATACTAATATAATTTACATATAAGCTTATGATCAAATTAGCTCTTGTCGCTCTTTGACAATAATAAGTACCGTTGTCTAAAAAGAGTTCCCTAAAGCCACACTTTGATTCAGGATTACAAGAATACCTGCTGTTTAAAATAATACAATTATTTGATGAATCAAAGGTTTTCTTTTTTTTAAATGAGAAAATATGCCAGCTGGAGACCAGCCTCTCTTACACAGAGAAAGCATTCAGCACTCATACATGTTCTTTAGGATTTGTTTGGCTCTGTCCTATATGAGCGTTAAATTGCCCTTTGATGTTTGAAGTTCTATTAATAAGGACCCAAAACAATCCAGGGCTTGCTGCTTAAAGGGACAGTAAATATCATGTAGTTACAAAATGTTTCTGATGTCTTCCTAAAGAATAACATATGAGCCACTTCTTCACATTTTTAAAACCGATTAACATTTTGTTTGCTGGAATTGTTTTTCAAAAGCCAAACCACCACTTGCCTTATTTGGATAAGCCAATCGAAGTCAACAAGGCTAGCCGTGACCATTATGCTATCATAAAGTACATTGTTTTGCAGTTATCTGCTAAATTTGGGAAATAAATATATCAGGATTATGAAGTAAGCAGTAAGCATTTCTAGTTCAGACCTAAATAACATCAAAAAGTGGACAAAATACAAAATAAATAATGAAAGTATATTGGAACGTCAATTTACTGACATGGTAATGTCACCGGCATTCCCATAAAGCCTCTGAGTGCTGCCCACTAGGCTCCCATGATGCCCGGCCTGAAATGAGGTGGATTGCCAAAAACAGTGTTTGATTGGCGATCCCCTTGCATGACGAGAATAATTAGTTAAATTGTTTTGTTCTCTTGGTATCATTTGTTGAAAAGGATACATAGGTAGGCTCAGGAGCAGCCTACCTCATGTTATTAGCTTTCAGCTATTTCCAGAGTGCATTGCTGCTTCCTCAACAAAGGATACCACAATAATTAAGAAAATTAGATAATTGAAGAAAATTGAAAAGTTATTTAAAATTGTATGTTATATCTGAATCCTGAAAGGAAAATTTTGAGTTTCATGTCCTTTTAATAAAGTGTTTAACAATGTATTTTTAATGTAAATAATTCACATCTCAATGTTATTCACATACGGCTAGATTTGTCGGTAACGACCCGCGTAGCTAACGCTTGCTTTTTTTCCCCCGTCCCATTTTAAATACCGCTGGTATTTAGAGTTCACAGAAGGGCTGCGTTAGGCTCCAAAAAGGGAGCGAAGAGCATAATTTACCACCACTGCAACTCTCAATACCAGTGGTGCTTACGGACGCGGCCAGCTTCAAAAACGTGCTTGTGCACGATTCCCCCATAGGAAACAATGGGGCCGTTTGAGCTGAAAAAAAACGTAACACCTGCAAAAAAGCAGCGTTCAGCTCCATTGCTTCCTATGGGAAAACACTTCCTATGTCTGCACCTAACACCCTAACATGTACCCCGAGTCTAAACACCCCTAGCCTTACACTTATTAACCCCTAATCTGCTGCCCCCGCTATCGCTGACCCCTGCATATTTTTTTAACCCCTAATCTGCCGCTCCGTACACCGCCGCCACCTACGTTATCCCTATGTACCCCTAATCTGCTGCCCCTAACACCGCCGACCCCTATATTATATTTATTAACCCCTAATCTGCCGCCCCCAACGTCACCTCCACCTACCTACACTTATTAACCCCTAATCTGCCGACCGGACCTCACCGCTACTATAATAAAGTTATTAACCCCTAATCCGCCTCACTCCCGCCTCAATAACCCTATAATAAATAGTATTAACCCCTAATCTGCACTCCCTAACATCACTGACACCTAACTTCAAGTATTAACCCCTAATCTGCCGACCGGACCTCACCGCTACTCTATTATATATTGATAGTGTAGTGTTAGGTTTAATTGTAGATAATTGTAGGTAATTTATTTAATTAATTTATTGATAGTGTAGTGTAGTGTTAGGTTTAATTGTAACTTAGGTTAGGATTTATTTTACAGGTAATTTTGTAATTATATTAACTAGGTAGCTATTAAATAGTTATTAACTATTTAATAGCTATTGTACCTGGTTAAAATAAATACAAAGTTGCCTGTAAAATAAATATAAATCCTAAAATAGCTACAATATAATTATTATTTATATTGTAGCTATATTAGGGTTTATTTTACAGGTAAGTATTTAGCTTTAAATAGGAATAATTTATTTAATAAGAGTTAATTTATTTCGTTAGATTTAAATTATATTTAATTTAGGGGGGTGTTAGTGTTAGGGTTAGACTTAGCTTTAGGGGTTAATAAATTTAATAGAGTAGCGGTGTGGTCCGGTCAGCAGATTAGGGGTTAATACTTGAAGTTAGGTGTCAGTGATGTTAGGGAGGGCAGATTAGGGGTTAATACTATTTATTATATATATATGGTTATTGAGGCGGGAGTGAGGCGGATTAGGGGTTAATAACTTTATTATAGTAGCGGTGAGGTCCGGTCGG
Organism: Bombina bombina; assembly: GCF_027579735.1. NCBI lineage: Eukaryota > Metazoa > Chordata > Amphibia > Anura > Bombinatoridae > Bombina > Bombina bombina. The sequence continues at coordinate 1,401,211,465 of NC_069499.1, forward strand.
CAGATTAGGGGTTAATAATTGTAGGTAGGTGGCGGCGACGTTGGGGGCGGCAGATTAGGGGTACATAGGGATAACGTAGGTTGCGGCGGTGTGCGGTCGGCAGATTAGGGGTTAAAAAATTTAATAGAGTGACGGCGATGTGGGGGGGCCTCGGTTTAGGGGTACATAGGTAGTTTATGGGTGTTAGTGTACTTTAGAGCACAGTAGTTAAGAGCTTTATGAACCGGCGTTAGCCCAGAAAGCTCTTAACTCCTGGCTTTTTGCTGCGGCTGGAGATTTGTCATTAGATTTCTAACGCTCACTTCAGCCACGACTCTAAATACCAGCGTTAGAAAGATCCCATTGAAAAGATAGGATACGCAAATGGCGTAGGGGGATCTGCGGTATGGAAAAGTCGCATCTGGAAAGTGAGCGTTAGACCCTTTCCTGACTGACTCTAAATACCAGCGGTAGCCCAAAACCAGCGTTAGGAGCCCCTAACGCTGGTTTTGACGGCTAACGCCAAACTCTAAATCTAGGCTATAGAGAAATATGTTTTAAGTATTTTTAATAGATATTCATATATCCACAACATTATCCCAGAGATCTTTTGACTGTCCTTTGCCACCCATAGTTGATTGTTTGCTTCATTTGCACTACCAGGGACTGAGATACTCCAGGAAAGCTCTTTTTATGCTGAGCTAATCAATATGCCCACAGATGATCACAGTTGAAGGTCAAATGGCTTTGTGTGTGCCATTGAGAAGGTGTTTAGCTAAACCTGATTAAGTTTACAAGTAATTTTTGGAGGAGGTGATCCTTTTTCCAACTCAGTGATTCTGTTTTTTAATTGTCTTTATTTTTGCCTGACATGGTGTTATATCTTTCACTTGGATGTTATAAGTTCCACTGACTAATTACAACTGGATAAACAACAACTGTGTCTGTCTTTATTTCAGGCTGCAAAGCAACAAAATGTGATTATTTTCAATACCCACTGTAAAGTTCTATATGTGTGTACATGTATATGTATGTGTTTATATGTGTATATGTGTCTGTGAATACATATATACACATATAAATATACATGTACACACATATAAACATATACAGTATATATATATATATATATATATATATATATATATATATATATATATATATATATATATATATATATATATATATATATATATATACATACATACATACATATACATATTTAGACATGTATATATCTTTATGTTAAAGCCCTTTGCATGCTTTTTTTTTTTTGTTCTAACCCCTGAGACCTCATATCTTTGAGCCCATATCAATTTGTAATACAATGTTTTTAAAATAGCTTTTATTAGATGTGTTATTATGAGTGTAACTGTACTTTTTAATATATTTTTGATATATTTTGTGCAACTTTTTTGTCTGGCGCAACAGTTAACCAGTGTTCTGAAGTTGCGGTGACCTGACGCTCATTAAATTCAATTGCGCTTGAGCACACTACTTCCGACGCATGCAAACACCTGCAATAAACCCCTTTTCACTCACATGCAACAGTTAGTGCACCACTCGTAATCTAGTCTTACGGCTAGATTTAGAGTTCTGCGGCCAAAGGGGTGCGTTAGCTACGCGTGCTTTTTTTCTCCCGCACCTTTTAAATACCGCTGGTATTTAGAGTTCACAGAAGGGCTGCGTTAGGCTCCAAAAAGGGAGCGTAGAGCATATTTACCGCCACTGCAACTCTAGATACCAGCGTTGCTTACGGACGCGGCCAGCTTCAAAAACGCGCTCGTGCACGATTCCCCCATAGAAAACAATGGGGCTGTTTGAGCTGAAAAAAAACCTAACACCTGCAAAAAAAGCAGCGTTCAGCTCCTAACGCAGCTACATTGTTTCCTATGGGGAAACACTTCCTAAGTCTGCACCTAACACCCTAACATATACCCCGAGTCTAAACACCCCTAACCTTACACTTATTAACCCCTAATATGCCGCCCCCGCTATCGCTGACCCCTGCATATTATTATTAACCCCTAATCTGCCGCTGCGTACACCGCCGCCAGCTACGCTATCCCTATGTACCCCTAATCTGCTGCCCCTAACATCGCCGACCACTATGTTATATTTATTAACCCCTAATCTGCCGCCCCCGCTATCGCTGACACCTGCATATTATTATTAACCCCTAATCTGCCGCTCTGTACACCGCCGCCAGCTACGTTATCCCTATGTACCCCTAATCTGCTGCCCCTAACATCGCCGACCACTATGTTATATTTATTAACCCCTAATCTGCCGCCCCCGCTATCGCTGACACCTGCATATTATTATTAACCCCTAATCTGCCGCTCCGTACACCGCCGCAACCTACATTATACCTATGTACCCCTAATCTGCTGCCCCTAACACCGCCAACCCCTATATTATATTTATTAACCCCTAATCTGCCCCCCACAACGTCGCCTCCACCTACCTACAATAATTAACCCCTAATCTGCCGACCGGATGTCACCGCTACTATAATAAATGTATTAACCCCTAAAGCTAAGTCTAACTCTAACCCTAACACCCCCCTAAGTTAAATATAATTTTATAATAAATAAATTATTCCTATTTAAAGCTAAATACTTACCTGTAAAATAAACCCTAATATAGCTACAATATAAATTATAATTATATTGTAGCTATTTTAGGATTAATATTTATTTTACAGGCAACTTTGTATTTATTTTAACCAGGTACAATAGCTATTAAATAGTTAATAACTATTTAATAGCTACCTAGTTAAAATAATTACAAAATTACCTGTAAAATAAATCCTAACCTAAGTTACAATTAAACCTAACACTATACTATCAATAAATTAATTAAATACAATACCTACAATTATCTACAATTAAACCTAACACTACACTATCAATAAATTAATTAAATAAAATACCTACAATTACCTACAATTAAACCTAACACTACACTATCAATAAATTAATTAAATACAATACCTACAAATAAATACAATGAAATAAACTAACTAAAGTACAAAAAATAAAAAAGAACTAAGTTACAAAAAATAAAAAATTATTTACAAACATTAGAAAAATATTACAACAATTTTAAACTAATTACACCTACTCTAAACCCCCTAATAAAATAACAAAGCCCCCCAAAATAAAAAAAAATGCCCTACCCTATTCTAAATTTAAAAAGTTCAAAGCTCTTTTACCTTACCAGCCCTGAAAAGGGCCATTTGCGGAGCATGCCCCAAAGAATTCAGCTCTTTTGCCTGTAAAAAAACATACATTGTATGTTTTTTTTACAGGCAAAAGAGCTGAATTCTTTGGGGCATGCTCCGCAAATGGCCCTTTTCAGGTCCTGAGGCTACATGCCAAGGGTTTGATAATCAGTGTGAACAGTAAGGGTGACAGGGGGCATCCCTGCCTAGTTCCATTTTTTATGTTAAAGGGCCTGGATACAAACCCCAGGCCACAAACCTTCGCTGTTGGGTTCGCATATAGCAACATAACAGCAGAAATAAATTTACTAGGAAAGTGAAAAGCCCAGAGAACCTCCGTCATGTAATCCCATCGGACCCTATCAAATGCCTTTTCAGCATCTAAAGATAGGGTTACCAATGGGATCCCAAGTGACGCTACTTCCGAAAAGATATTCAGGAGTCTCCTAGTATTATCTGAGCCCTGACGACCAGGAGTGAATCCGGGTGAACCAGGTAAGGGAGGACTCGATTGAGCCTTGTCGCCAATATTTTAGCGTATATTTTCACATCCCCGTTTATAAGAGAGATTGGGCGATAGCTTTCACAAAGGGTAGGGTCCTTTCCCGGCTTGGGTATTGTAACAATAGTGGCCTCAAGAAATTCCTTAGGGAATCTTCCCGTTTCCGCAGCCTCATTAAAGACCCCGGTCAGAAGGGGGGAAAGGACAGTTAGGAACCTCTTATAAAAGAGGGCTCCATACCCATCCGGACCTGGAGTTTTATGAAGCTTAAGGCCCTTAATAGTGGAGCAAACTTCTGCAATGGTGATAGTTGCGGAGAGAGAGTCTATGTGAGTTTCAGGAACATGCGGCAATTGTAGATTAGCTAGGAATTCAGTGATTCCCGAATTGGGAGCATAATGGGAGTGATCGTGATCTGAGATCTGATATAGTTGACTATAATAGTCAACAAAGGCTTCACCTATATCATTCGGAGAGTAAACTCTATGCTCACCCTTCCTTATATATGCTATCTTATTTAAGAGAGCACGCTGTCTGAGCTTATGTGCTAGCAGCCTGTCAGCCTTATCTCCTTTGTGGTAATATTTCTGCTTTAGAAGGGAAAGATTCCGTTGCACCTTTTGTAACTCAAGCTGCTCTATTTGGTTTTTAACTAATTGTAGTCTGCTGACTAGAGTGCTCGGACGCCCCTTCTTCAGTTGGTTTCTTAAATTTGCATAGTCACAGTATAGTTGGGCCAAGGAAGTTCCCCCAGATCTTCTGTCTTGGCCAACCCGCCAAAAAAATAAACCTCTCATGTAGGCTTTAAACGAAGCCCATAAAGTCAAGGCAGAAACACCATCCACGTCGTTTATATGCAAAAAATCTTCCATTTCACTCGTCCAAGTAAGGGTATGAGGATCAGAGAGTAGATAGTCAGGTAATTTCCAGGAGCTTTTAGCGCCTCCTGAGCATGAGAGACCAGACACAAGGCATGATCGTCGCTCTCTCCACTTTCTCTAAAGACCAGGGGTAGCAGAAGAAGTAGTCTAATCTCGAAAAGGACTGGAAAGAGGCTGAATAACAGGTTAAATCAGTGTCATCGGGATGTAAGGCTCTCCAAACATCCTGCAATGTATATTGGGATATTAGATTTTGAATAATGTTCCTCACCTTGCGAGGAAAGATTTTTGTTTCTTGATTTTCTGTCTCTGCTAGGGTCCCAGACCAGGTTACAATCACCCCCAATAAACACATGACCCTGCTTAAGCTTATCTATCTTGTGTAAAAGCCTCCGAAGAAAACTAGTTTGATTAACATTGGGGGAGTATAATGTTACTAGGGTGCATAGAACATTATTTATACAGGCAACAATGATGACATAGCGTCCTGCTGGGTCAGTATCTACATGAATGGGGTCATATGAGAGATGTCTGCTTAATAATATCGATACGCCCCTAGCCTTTTTATGGAAAGTTGATGATACACCGACTGGATAGTCCCTAGATTTAAACATGGCTGCTCTAGTTTCAATCCAATGAGTCTCTTGGAGGAATACCACCCTTAACTGGTGTGTAGAGAGGAAACGGAGGAGTAGACTCCGTTTAGTGGGGGAATTAAGTCCCCTTACATTGAGTGTGCAAATTTTCATTTTAACGCAGGAATGGGGGGGGGAAGGAATAGGGAAGAGAGGGAGGAGAGAGAAGGGAAAGGAAAAAAAAGGAAAAAAAAGGGGGGAGGGAAGGGGGGATAGTACACTAGGACAGCTCTTCGGACTCGATAGAGACTATGTAACTCTGCCAAAAAAGTGTAGTGCAGAGGATAACAAGTTATCCCTAACCGCACAAAAATGGGTGGGGGGGGGGCGGAGGAGACGGAGGGGAGTCAGAAGCAATGGTCCCCTCCGCTGCCGGTGTGGTGGAAATATAAACAGTTAAATAAATAACAAACTGTGGTCAACATTATTCAATGCATCAATACAATAGACAAACTTATGGCAAGAAATTTCAAACGTGATGAAAACAATACCAATGTATATGGTTAAGCTAAATCCTGTCACGGTTGGGTATAGGGTATATTAAGGTCTAGTATGTATGGATTCAAGTGGGAGTTACCAAAAATTACAGTACAGAAGGGAATATCGTATACATATCATTCAGTATTATCCATAAATCAAGAAGTAAAAGCAGCAGTTGGTGTCACATAGTCAGTTAGCTTAAGTAGAGTAGTAAACTATTAGTAATGGTCTATTGGGGAATACCGAACCCTCAGGATCTAGGGGATAAACATTGAAATTAGATGGGTAATATGTAGCGGGGAGAATACTGGAAGAAAGAGAAAGAAAAAAAAAAGGGGGGGCACAAGCAGCAGTTGCTGTCACTCAGTCTGTTAGTGTAAGTAGGGTAGTAAACTGTTGGTAATGGTCTATTGGGAAATACAGAACCCTCAGGAACTAAGGGGGTAAACATTGAAATTAGTAGGGTAACAGGTAATAGAGAAAATACTGGGGGGGGGGGGGAAAGCGGCAGTTGCTGTCACATAATCCGTTGGTTTAAGTAGTGTAGTAGACTGTTGGTAATGGTCTATTGGGGGATACAGAAACGGCAGGTACTAAGGGGTTGGACATTGAGATTAGTAGGATATTAAGTAATGGGGAAAATACTGGAATTCCCATATGGACCGTGGTCGTGTATGTAAGGGTTAGGCATAACAGTACTTATCATGAGCATTTAGCATCACAGCCTTAGATATAATGGTGTTCTAAATCTAGAGTTAACATTCCGTAACCTCATTGCAGCTAGTAGAGTGTATATATTGGAAATACAGTATCAGGGTACTGTGTTAAGGTGTCAAGAAGCGGCACTGCCAGGGGTCCAGACAGCACTCATGAGGCTGTGGGAGAAGTTCAAGGTCCATCACCTCCAGTGTGTACCAATTGTTGACAACCAACACAGGAACCACAGCAAAGACATGTGGTAGTAGGGGGAAGACACAGCATCTATTAGAATTGTTATGACATAGTGAGTAGTGGGGCAACTTGTTAGACGCTTAAATAATATTAAATTCAGTGAATTAAGAATAAATTAAGTTAAATTAAATTAGGGGGCAACAATTGGGGGGAATGAAGGGGGAGGGACAAAAATTGCAACGGTAAACATAATATTAACAGAACATACAGTGAGAGAGACAAAACAGATACAATGACATCAACATGAGTCCACAATCTTATAACAAAACAAATGTCTCTGTTGTATATTACCATCCTTCAACTGGCGAGGGAATCAGCTGGAGAAAGAGAAGAAACCAACTTAACAGAATCATAAGGACCCATATTGGGCACTTCGGAGAGGCTTAAAGTTGTGGCTGCCTGACTGGATTCCAATCTGGGGCTCCTGCCCTCAATGGGGTACCTGGCCGTGGAGGCCTATTTGGAGGGTCTTCATCCCCAATCGGTAGATTCCACCCTCTCAGCAGATCTTGAGCCTGTCTAGGGGAAAGAGCGGTGTGTTGCGATCCATCTTTGGTAATCATTAACCTCGTGGGGAACCCCCAACGATACCGGATTTGATGAAGTCTTAGCACTTTAGTGATTTCTTGAAAGGATCTCCTTTGCTGGAGCGTATGTGACGACAGATCTGGGTAGAGTGACACGTCTTTAAACTGGTCTGCCTCACAGTGGCTCGTAAGATCTTATCTTTATAGGTATAATAGTGTAATCGAGCAATTGTGTCTTGGGGCTTATCGAGAGGAAGATTCTTAGGCCTAGCCGTTCTATGAATGCGATCAATTCTAGCGTCTTCTCCTCCCGGAGACCCCAAAATGGCTTGGAACAAGGCCTGAGCATATTTCTCTAGCTCCTGGGGGCCAACAGATTCAGGGATGCCCCTAATCCTCACATTATTCCGCAGAGATCTGCTAGTTTTGCTTCCAAAGAGGACACCTGGTCAGACAAGTTCTGCATGTAGCTTACCCAGTTGGTGTGGTCGACCAGTAGGTCCTCTTGTTTTCTTTCAATGATATCTGTGCGCTCATTGACAGTGTTAATGTCTTTACGGAGTTCGTCGAAAGACTTCTCCAGTTTGTCAAATCTTTTGTCAAAGGACTGACTTTGCCTGTCTAGCAAGTGCTTCATAGAATCTACTGTAAGTATTTTGCTTTGTGAGCGTGAAGGTGGGGAGTATCTCGAGGTGGGCCTTTCTTCAGATGGTGCAGGGGAAATCGATCTCTCATCATCTGAGAAGCCAATATGGGAGTCTCTAATGGGCGGGAAGTGATCCCTGTCCGTATGCTTTGAAGGTTGGTTTGATTTCTGATTCTTCTTCGCCTGCTGCAACATTTTGTAACTTTGTGCAGGATTCAGGGCTCCAAAAACCTTATCTAGGAATGCCTTTGAGTATTAGTAGAAGTACTTTAGGGACGACCACAGGTAGATCACACCGGCAGGGAGAGGGGCCTGAAGCCACTAACCTGCCATGATGAGGCTAGTTAGAGAGTCTTGAAATAAGGACTATGCAAGTTGGAGGCCTACAGAACACACAGGGACCCCAGCAGGCAGATCAGTTACCACACCAATTCTTGTAGGGGACTAATGCTTTATGAAGGTGGCCCCAAGTTAAGGAGAAAAAAAAAAGAAGCAGCCGGCTCTCATGCGCATGGAAAGGCACAAAACATTATGTCCCACAAAATGTTCCCTTAAGGTTGAAGTCAGTAGTGGAGGTCAAGTGATAGGTTAATCTGGCTTGGTCCTATAGATATATTGAGACTAGTATGGAACTGTGCAGATCTCCTAGGAGCTTTATGTGCTATTAGCGTAGTGCTTCACAAATGTCCCTTCACAGCCCCCCACACCTGCTCCATCCACAGTGCAAGGGTACGGTAGTTATAGATAATGAAGTGGTCCGCTGGAACACATGAGGCAGAATTAAGCTTTGTGCGTTGACCGCTAAGCAGATTTATGACAGTTGGCAAAAGATATAGCAGCGATATATATGATGCAGATTTGCACAACCCCCAGGGATTAAGTCCTCACTGGACCAAGCCGGAAAAGGGCAGTTGGATATGACCCACTGTCACATATGTACAGCAGGAAAGGGAGGGGATGTGCTATTTAAGTGTAACTGCTGTGAGTCACCTAGTATTGTATCCTATTGTTGTAGGACCATAATCTTCAAAAACAATAGCTGCCAGGGTTTAGAGTAAGTTCAGTGGGATGAGGGTTGGGAGTGTGCCCAAATTACTTTATTAAAAGTTCTCAAGTCTCCCAGAGCTTTATTATGTATCGTGATGTGGCCTTTTAAGATAAGCTGAATGAGGCCTAGTTCTGGCTTCTCTCTTGAGGAGTTAGGTAACCTATAGTGGTCGGCCCCCTAACTTTAATTGTACAAAAGTCTCCTGTCACTGAGCCTAGGTTACACCGCTAGCTGCTGCTAAGGGTTTGTCTTCCCTACACTGTTCCACAATTAACTCCCAGCTCTTCTAAATAGTTGTGTCGGGTAGCAGGCAAAATGGCGACTTTCACGCCAAAACAATGTCCCCAGTGTGTGTAATGATAGATGAGTGTTCTCACTCTTACCGTGAAGATAGAGGGTAAAAATACGTCCTCTGCTTCTCTTGTGGTTATACCCTGCCAGGGATTCAGCTCAGTGTTTTAGCTCTGAATAGGGTCAGTGATGAGCTCCGTGTGCCTTGTATGCGCAGTGCAAGTCTCCCGACAAGACAGCCTGTGTTTCAGAGATCACACAGCTGACATGAGGTAAAGCTCCTCCGTTTCAGTCGTCCTATATCCTGCGGAGCGGATCCCCGACCCTCCAGAGGTTTAACAGCTGCGGTGTCAGGTCAGTGGCGCTGCCGGGTCCCAGAGCTCAGGGTACCGATGGGGTTCAGAGATTGTGGCAATGCGGGAAACTCGACTGTGAGTGGGTCAGGCTATGCTCCGAGCTATATTAAGTATTTATAAGCCCAAAGATTAACGATTTGACAACTCAGGACATGTTGCTGAGAGGTTTAAAGTTGCAAAATCACCGGAGCTGCAGCGATCCACAACCTCTTCATTGGATATCTGTAATTTCTGGCCCATCCACCCAGAAAGGAAAAGTACAGTCAAAACAAAAACATCAAACTCTAGTGATTTTCATTGTACATAGACCTAACTAATGTCAAGTACTCTGCACTCCTTCTACTGAAGATATATAACTATTTTATGAGAAGACAAGAGAAACGTGAATTTTTCATAGGTAGGTGTAAGGACAATGTGTAAAGACCATATATTGCTTCAGGTACTTGCAGGGCAATCTAGGGTAAGCTGGTGTTGACATGATTAAGTAGCAGGTGTGCAGCAGGAAATGCATGTGCCTGCCATACGAATAATTGCAGGCTCTGCATGAACAGACTAATTGACAGCTCAGGTGAAGTTGCTAATTTGAGTACAGGTTGCAGCACACAAATGTCTCCTGGAGGCTTCCCTATATATTCCAGGTAAGTGCTGTGGCCAGAGTTTAATTATTGGCTTGTCCTGCATTTTCCTATTTCTCAGTTACCTTCTATATCACGATTGTATCCTGCTAGCTAATCTTTTGGCCTGACTCTCTTTTCAACCATTAGTCTGTTCCATGCCTGGTACCTTACCATAGTTTTACTGTTCACCCAGTGATTGACCCCTGGCTTCTAAAAACAGAATTTGACGTAAGAAAAGAACCAAAAAAGGCCCATCAACTCTATATTACGTTACTTTTTTCTTAGGATAGTCTTATGCATGTCCCAGGCATTTTGTTAATTATTTTACAGTCTTTGTGTTTACCACCTCAATTGGAAGTTTATTCCATGAATCCGCCACCCTTTCTGTAAAAGAATGCATCCTCACATTTCTCCTGAATCTGCTACCCTCTAACTTAAGATTGTGATCCCTTGTTTTGACATTTTTATTTTTTTTGTGTAAAATGCTTTCAGCTTCCAACTGACGCGTTTCACGCTGGTTGGCGCTTTTTCAAAGCTTTGAAAAAGCGCCAACCGGCGTGAAACGCGTCAGATGACGTCATTACCTCCCTGTCTCTCTGCTATACTGTGAGTGACTGCGTGTACCGCAGCTCCTGTGTGAACTTTTTTACTATTACCTGCAATAAATTTTCCATGTATATCTTATCAAAGTGCAGTGTGCATAGTGTCTATACCTGATAATAACTACTAATGTTTGGAAATGTTTGCTCTAGACTATGAGCTTTAAACCTCTCTTTTTCTCTGGGACTCCGGAATCCTCTTTTGTTATTTTGTATCAGCAGCTCTGTGTGTGCTGACTTCAAGCCGTGTGGACGGCGGCTGTTTGGTCTCCCAGGACTAGAGTGTTTTCTTTATCCCGTTTAACCTTACTACCTATGTTTATATATATATATATATATATATCTTTTTAAACAATAACAATTTTGGTGTTGATTGTCACTGTCACTTTAAGTCAGTGAAGGTCAATTTTTATGTGAAAGTGCCCGGTTTTTAAAAAAACTATTAAAAACAGGGGCACTTTCATTCATGAAAATTGACATGGCACTGTATTTTAAAAATACTTACCTTGTTCTTCTCGAAACGCTGGATCGCCGTTCTGAAACGATGCCCCCCCTGCTTCTTCCTGGTTTACTTACCCAGCAATGACGAAACCGGCTTCTTCCAATCACGGCGTTGCCTCAGGCAATGATTACCTCGGGGGGAAGCCGTGATTGTAGGATGCCGGAAACTTCATTGCTGACGTATGAAGGGGCTTGCGACGGGCTGGTGAAGCACTGGAGCGGCTTCAAGAAGAAAAGGTAAGTATATTTTAAAAAACGTCTGAAATGTCAATTTTCATGAATGAAAGTGCCCTTGTTTTTAATAGTTTTTTTAAAAACCGGGCACTTTCACATGCAAATTTACCTTCACTTTAACAATTTTAGCAACTACTCCAATGCAATACATTTTGTGAATAAGTTTGTTGTGTCTGTTGTGTGGGACAGTGTCAAATGCTTTGATAAAGTCTAGATATGCAACATCTAAGAATCATCCCTGGTCTATTAATTTACTTACATGGTTAAATAAAAGTGAATCCATGCTGTCCTTTGTCTTCTATGTTGTTTGTCTGAAGGTAAGGCAAGTTTTTCCTTTAATAGATTTTCCATTAATTTCCCTGCATGTGAGGTCAATCTGACTGGCCTATAGTAATCAGAATCTTCCCTAATACCCTTTTTATGAAAAGTCTTTTGGAACAACTCCTGTTAACATTGACTGATTAAATAAATCAGCTAATGGAGTAGCTATCACAGTAACATCCCTTAATAGAATATCACTATCTTTACTATCTGTTAAAAAGACTGAACAAAATTACGCCTAGATTTAGAGTTTGGCGTCAGTTGTCAAAACCAGCGTTAGGGGCTCCTAACGCTGGTTTTGGGCTACAGCTGGTATTTAGAATCAGTCAGGAAAGGGTCTAACGCTCACTTTGCAGCCGCGACTTTTCCATACCGCAGATCCCCCTACGCCATTTGCGTATCCTATCTTTTCAATGGGATCTTCCTAACGCCGGTATTTAGAGTCTTGGCTGAAGTGAGCGTTAGAAATCTAACGACAAGACTCCAGCCGCAGCAAAAAGTCAGGAGTTAAGAGCTTTCTGGGCTAACGCCGGTTCATAAAGCTCTTAACTACTGTGCTCTAAAGTACACTAACACCCATAAACTACCTATGTACCCCTAAACCGAGGTCCCCCCACATCGCCGCCACTCTAATAAAAAAATGTAACCCCTAATCTGCCGACCGCACACCGCCGCCACCTACATTATCCCTATGTACCCCTAATCTGCTGCCCCTAACACCGCCGACACCTACATTATATTTATTACCCCCTAATCTGCCCCCCCTAACGTCGCCGCTACTTACCTACAATTATTAACCCCTAATCTGCCGACCGGACCTCACCGCTACTATAATAAAGTTATTAACCCCTAATCCGCCTCACTTCCGCCTCAATAACCCTATAATAAATAGTATTAACCCCTAATCTGCCCTCCCTTACATCGCCGACACCTAACTTCAAGTATTAACCCCTAATCTGCCGACCGGACCCCACCGCTACTCTAATAAATTTATTAACCCCTAAAGCTAAGTCTAACCCTAACCCTTAACTCTTATTAAATAAATTATTCCTATTTAAAGCTAAATACTTACCTGTAAAATAAACCCTAATATAGCTACAATATAACTAATTATTACATTGTAGCTATTTTAGGATTAATATTTATTTTACAGGCAACTTTGTATTTATTTTAACTAGGTACAATAGTTATTAAATAGTTAATAACTATTTAATAGCTGCTTAGTTAAAATAATTACAAAATTACCTGTAAAATAAATCCTAATCTAAGTTACAACTAAACCTAACACTACAGTCACTATCAATAAATTAATTAAATAAAATACCTACAATTATCTACAATTAAACCTAACACTAAATACTAAAGTAAAAAAAATAAAAAAGAACTAAGTTACAAAAATAAAAAAATTATTTACAAACATTAGAAAAAGATTGCAACAATTTTAAGCTAATTACACCTACTCTAAGCCCTCTAATAAAATAACAAAGCCCCCCAAAATAAAAAAAATTCCCTACCCTATTCTAAAATAAAAATAGAAAAGCTCTTTTAGCTTACCAGCCCTTAAAAGGAATCAGCCAATCAGATTGAGCTTGCATTCTATTGGCTGTTCCGATCAGCCAATAGAATGCAAGCTCAATCTGATTGGCTGATTGGATCAGCCAATCGGATTGAACTTGAATCTGATTGGCTGATTTCATCAGCCAATCAGAATTTTCCTACCTTAATTCCGATTGGCTGATAGAATCTATCAGCCAATCGGAATTCAAGGGACGCCATCTTGGATGACGTCATTTAAAGGAACCGTCATTCGGCGAGTAGGCATCGGTAGAAGAGGATGGATCTGCGTCTGGGTGGAAGAAGATGGCTCCGCTCAGCTCCGGATGGATGAAGATTGAAGATGCCGCTTGATAGAAGACTTCAGCCCGATGATGGACCTCTTCAGCTCCCGCTTGGATCAAGACTTCAGCCCGATGATGGACCTCTTCAGCGCCCGCTTGGATCAAGACTTCAGCCGGATGATGGACCTCTTCAGCCCGATGATGGACTTCTTCAGCCCCCGCTTGGGCTTGAATGAAGAATTCGGAGGCTCCTCAGGACCGATCGGTGATACCCGGCGTGGTGAAGTTAAGGTAGGAAGATCTTCAGGGGCTTAGTGTTTATTTAAGGGGGTTTGGGTTAGATTAGGGGTATGTGGGTGGTGGGTTGTAATGTTGGGGGGTATTGTATGTTTTTTTTACAGGCAAAAGAGCTGAATTCTTTAGGGCATGCCCCGCAAAAGGCCCTTTTAAGGGCTGGTAAGGTAAAAGAGCTTTTCTATTTGTATTTTAGAATAGGGTAGGGCTTTTTTATTTTGGGGGGCTTTGTTATTTTATTAGGGGGCTTAGAGTAGGTGTAATTAGCTTAAAATTGTTGTAATCTTTTTCTAATGTTTGTAAATAATTTTTTTATTTTTTGTAACTTAGTTCTTTTTTATTTGTTGTACTTTAGTTAGTTTATTTAATTGTATTTATTTGTAGGTATTTTATGTAATTAATTTATTGATAGTGTAGTGTTAGGTTTAATTGTAGATAATTGTAGGTAGTTTATTTAATTAATTTATTGATAGTGTAGTGTTAGGTTTAATTGTAACTTAGGTTAGGATTTATTTTACAGGTAATTTTGTAATTATTTTAACTAGGTAGCTATTAAATAGTTATTAACTATTTAATAGCTATTGTACCTGGTTAAAATAAATACAAAGTTGCCTGTAAAATAAATATTAATCCTAAAATAGTTACAATATAATTATTATTTATATTGTAGCTATATTAGGGTTTATTTTACAGGTAAGTATTTAGCTTTAATTAGGAATAATTTATTTAATAAGAGTTAATTTATTTTGTTAGATAAAAATTATATTTAACTTTGGGGGGTGTTTGTGTTAGGGTTAGACTTAGCTTTAGGGGTTAATAAATTTAATAGAGTAGCGGTGAGGTCCGGTCGGCAGATTAGGGGTTAATACTTGAAGTTAGGTGTCGGTGATGTTAGGGAGGGCAAATTAGGGGTTAATAAATATAATATAGGGGTCGGCGGTGTTAGGGGCAGCAGATTAGAGGTACATAGGGATAACGTAGGTTGCGGCGGTGTACGGAGCGGCAGATTAGGGGTTAAAAATAATATGCAGGAGTCAGCGATAGCGGGGGCGGTAGATTAGGGGTTAATAAGTGTAAGGTTAGGGGTGTTTAGACTCGGGGTACATGTTAGGGTGTTAGGTGCAGACTTAGGAAGTGTTTCCCCATAGGAAACAATGGGGCTGCGTTAGGAGCTGAACGCTGCTTTTTTCCAGGTGTTAGGTGTTTTTTCAGCTCAAACTGCCCCATTGTTTCCTATGGGGGAATCGTGCACGAGCACGTTTTTGAAGCTGGCCGCATCCGTAAGCACTGCTGGTATTGAGAGTTGCAGTGGCGGTAAATTATGCTATACGCTCCCTTTTTGGAGCCTAACGCAGCCTTTCTGTAAACTCTAAATACCAGTGGTATTTAAAAGGTGCGGGGGGAAAAAAAACAGCGTTAGCTACGCAGGTTGTTAACGACAAAACTCTAAATCTAGCCGGTAATGATTTAGACAGTTTGTTATTTGTTTATCTCCTTCCACTACTTTATCATCAGTCTCGAGTCTTACTATCCCTCAGTTAGTTTTTCTCTTTTCCCTGATATATTTAAAAAAGGTTTTGTCACCATTTTTAACAGATTGTGCTAATTTCTGAGCCAGTGTGTTTGAATTTTTTATAGACTGTGTTTTTTGTCTTAACTGCATGTGTTACTTTCATTGAAGACAATATATATATATATATATATATTAATTTATTTTTTATTTTGAGGGAAGGGGGGCTTTTACTTTTATAAACAAGCCTAATCAGTGTTTAGTTGCATCTAGTTTTTTTTTATATATTTACACTTTTCGAGTACTGCTGTAATTTGTGCCAAAGCTTTTTGAGATTCATTTAGGTATTTGCCCGTGTAAGAAAAATCAGCCGTTCTATATTCTAAAACTTTTGTTTTCCTATGGTTGCACAGTACCTTTGCCTGAATAATAAAGGTACTGTGCAACCACAGTAAAACAAAAGTATTGAACTTTTAGCTTAATTCATGCCTTTGTACTTTGGCTTGTTATGACTATCCTTCTAGACTCTGTACCTTGGACTGTTTTTGTACTCCGACCTTGCTAACCACCTGTATATAGCTGTTCTGAAACAATAGCCTTGACGCTGACTGCCCTCCTGAATTCCTGTCCTGTTTTGTGGATTCTGTGCTAGCTATCCTGCTTTGCCCTTCTGGTGCTGTCTGTCCTTCTGGTTCTCATCTCTGGCCTGTCTACCATATCTTCACTTCCCTCTGCTCCTCACTCTGCTCCAGGGACCTTGTTCCATCTCCAGATTATCAGTAGTGGTGTTTGCAAGGGTGTGATGGTGTTTTGTGGCTTACTTTCAAACTGCACTCAAGAATAAAGAAAGGCAATAATTATCTTAGTTGGCCCCACCTTTCTGTTGGCTCATCTGTTGGTTGTCTGCCTGCAGACCAAGCCCTTCTTGTCTCTGGTGAACATAGTAATTTTTTAATGTCTATGTTTTTAATGGTCTCTCGTCCCCTCACCACACCACTTCCTCTCCTTACTTTACCTTAAAACTATTTAAATGATTAATCTACAATCACGTAATTACACTTTCTCTCAACAATCACTTTAATTGATCCTACCCAATCTGATTTTCTCCCTAAACACTCAACAGAAACCTCTCACACTAAATTAACTAAAGATCCTCCATCTGCTAAATCAAAAGGCCATTACTCCTTACTCATTCTTCAAGATTTGCTTTTGACACAGATGACCATACCCTCCTCTGCTGATTTGATTCCTATATCTCTAACTGTTCATTAAGGCAGTGTAGTGTAAAAATAATAGCGCTATTGTGTGCTAACATCACTTGAGCGCAATCAATAATGCTTCTATATTTGCGTTCATATTACTAGAAAGTTATTATTTATTATTTTTTATATATAGCTAGGGGAGCTAACATCTGCATGTCAGATGGCATAGGTGCTCTCAATTCCTCACATAATAAGCATCTATGGTGGCTAAGCTGATTGTGTGCAAATAATAGAGTTCTTTGTGCAGTTTTGTGTCATATTATTAATAATAATGATTTACTTCAGGCCTTAAACCAAACTAAATCTGAAAGCAGTGTTTTGATTTGCCCTTGAGCGCAAAACTTACCTCACCACTTGTAATATGAGTACAATGAGCTTGGTTATATTAATATACTTTTTACCTCTGTGATTACCTTGTAACTAAGCCTCTTCTGGCAGCCCCCTTATCACATGGCTATTTCTTTATTATCTATTGACTTGCATTTTAGCCAATTAGTGGAGTGTCATGCACAACTCCACGGGAGAGAGCACAATTTATCTATATGGCTCACATGGATTAGCAGTCTTTTGTTGTGAAAAGCTAATAAAAAAGATGTGAAAAGAGGCTGTCTGTAGTGGCTTAGAAACAGGCAGACATTTAGAGGTTTAAATGTTATAAAGTATATTAATATAACAATGTTGGTTGTGCAAAGCTGGGGAATAGGTAGTAAAGGCGTTATCTATATTTTTAAACAATAACAATTCTGATGTAGACTGTCTTTTTAAGAAAGACCAGGTGTACATATTTACCCTGTTCACCCTGCATTGCATCTAGTGGGCAGCAATCCTCTGCCCACATTTACCATTGCACACTATCTCAAGTGTGCAACCCTGCTCGCTATCAGCCAATTGTGCGTGAGCAGAGGATGTCAATCTCCCTGTTTGTTAATTTCCGAGGGGATTGACACACACCACAAAACAGTTGGCATAATGTGTTAAGAGGCTGCGGTCTGATGACCAATGCTTCCTATCTCTTGGCTGCAGACTCAATCGTGCAAACCTGCTGCCGAAAGGGTTTCGAAGCTCATATTGGAGCTTCTTAAATGTATCACTATGCCTCTCTCAATAGGGATAACACAAATACGCTCTGTCTTGGTTCCCTTGCTTTTTTCAATCTGTACATTCCCCTTGGAAAATGTATATTTTTCTTTGGGTTCCAGTACAACTTCTATGCTGGTGATATCCAAATATGCTGATGATATCTCTCCCTTTTTTAACAAGTTCACAACTGTCTCTCTGCAATGTCCTCCTGCATGTCTTCACACTACCTCCAACTCTATGTCAAAAAACAGAATTTATGCTTACCTGATAAATTACTTTCTCCAACGGTGTGTCCGGTCCACGGCGTCATCCTTACTTGTGGGATATTCTCCTCCCCAACAGGAAATGGCAAAGAGTCCCAGCAAAGCTGGTCACATGATCCCTCCTAGGCTCCGCCCACCCCAGTCATTCGACCGACGGACAGGAGGAAATATATATAGGAGAAACCATATGATACCGTGGTGACTGTAGTTAGAGAAAATAATTCATCAGACCTGATTAAAAAACCAGGGCGGGCCGTGGACCGGACACACAGTTGGAGAAAGTAATTTATCAGGTAAGCATAAATTCTGTTTTCTCCAACATTGGTGTGTCCGGTCCACGGCGTCATCCTTACTTGTGGGAACCAATACCAAAGCTTTAGGACACGGATGAAGGGAGGGAGCAAATCAGGTCACCTAAATGGAAGGCACCACGGCTTGCAAAACCTTTCTCCCAAAAATAGCCTCCGAAGAAGCAAAAGTATAAAATTTGTAAAATTTGGCAAAAGTGTGCAGTGAAGACCAAGTCGCTGCCTTACATATCTGGTCAACAGAAGCCTCGTTCTTGAAGGCCCATGTGGAAGCCACAGCCCTAGTGGAGTGAGCTGTGATTCTTTCAGGAGGCTGCCGTCCGGCAGTCTCATAAGCCAATCGGATAATGCTTTTAAGCCAAAAGGAAAGAGAGGTAGAAGTCGCTTTTTGACCTCTCCTTTTACCAGAATAAACAACAAACAAGGAAGATGTTTGTCTGAAATCTTTAGTAGCCTCTAAATAGAATTTTAGAGCATGGACTACGTCCAAATTGTGTAACAAACGTTCCTTCTTTGAAACTGGATTCGGACACAAAGAAGGTACAACTATCTCCTGGTTAATATTTTTGTTGGAAACAACTTTCGGAAGAAAACCAGGCTTAGTACGCAAAACCACCTTATCTGCATGGAACACCAGATAGGGCGGAGAACACTGCAGAGCAGATAACTCTGAAACTCTTCTAGCAGAAGAAATTGCAACCAAAAACAAAACTTTCCAAGATAATAACTTAATATCTACGGAATGTAAGGGTTCAAACGGAACCCCTTGAAGAACTGAAAGAACTAGATTTAGACTCCAGGGAGGAGTCAAAGGTCTGTAAACAGGCTTGATCCTAACCAGAGCCTGAACAAATGCTTGAAAATCTGGCACAGCTGCCAGTCTTTTGTGAAGTAAAACAGATAAAGCAGAGATCTGTCCCTTCAGAGAACTTGCAGATAATCCTTTCTCCAAACCTTCTTGTAGAAAGGATAGAATCTTAGGAATTTTTATCTTGTTCCATGGGAATCCTTTAGATTCACACCAACAGATATATTTTTTCCATATTTTATGGTAAATTTTTCTAGTTACAGGCTTTCTAGCCTGAATCAGAGTATCTATTACAGAATCTGAAAACCCACGCTTTGATAAAATCAAGCGTTCAATCTCCAAGCCGTCAGTTGGAGGGAAACCAGATTCGGATGTTCGAATGGACCCTGAACAAGAAGGTCCTGTCTCAAAGGTAGCTTCCATGGTGGAGCCGATGACATATTCACCAGGTCTGCATACCAAGTCCTGCGTGGCCACGCAGGAGCTATCAAGATCACCGAGGCCCTCTCCTGATTGATCCTGGCTACCAGCCTGGGGATGAGAGGAAACGGTGGGAATACATAAGCTAGGTTGAAGGTCCAAGGTGCTACTAGTGCATCTACTAGGGTCGCCTTGGGATCCCTGGATCTGGACCCGTAGCAAGGAACCTTGAAGTTCTGACGAGACACCATCAGATCCATGTCTGGAATGCCCCATAATTGAGTTATTTGGGCAAAGATTTCCGGATGGAGTTCCCGCTCCCCCGGATGGAATGTCTGACGACTCAGAAAATCCGCTTCCCAATTTTCCACTCCTGGGATGTGGATCGCAGACAAGTGGCAGGAGTGATCCTCCGCCCATTGAATTATCTTGGTCACTTCTTTCATCGCCAGGGAAGTCCTTGTTCCCCCCTGATGATTGATATATGCAACGGTCGTCATGTTGTCTGACTGAAACCTTATGAATTTGGCCTTTGCTAGTTGAGGCCAAGCTCTGAGAGCATTGAATATCGCTCTCAGTTCCAGAATGTTTATCGGGAGAAGAGACTCTTCCCGAGACCATAGACCCTGAGCTTTCAGGGATTCCCAGACCGCGCCCCAGCCCACTAGGCTGGCGTCGGTCGTGACAATGACCCACTCTGGTCTGCGGAAGCTCATTCCCTGTGACAGATTGTCCAGGGTCAGCCACCAACGGAGTGAATCTCTGGTCTTTTGATCTACTTGAATCGTCGGAGACAAGTCTGTATAATCCCCATTCCACTGTCTGAGCATGCACAGTTGTAATGGTCTTAGATGAATTCGTGCAAAAGGAACTATGTCCATTGTTGCAACCATCAATCCTATTACTTCCATGCACTGCGCTATGGAAGGACGAGGAACAGAATGAAGTACTTGACAAGAGCTTAGAAGTTTTGATTTTCTGACCTCTGTCAGAAAAATCCTCATTTCTAAGGAATCTATTATTGTTCCCAAGAAGGGAACTCTTGTTGACGGGGACAGAGAACTTTTTTCTTTGTTCACCTTCCATCCGTGAGATCTGAGAAAGGCTAGGACGATGTCCGTATGAGCCTTTGCTTTTGACAGGGACGACGCTTGAATCAGGATGTCGTCCAAGTAAGGTACTACTGCAATGCCCCTTGGTCTTAGAACCGCTAGAAGGGACCCTAGTACCTTTGTGAAAATCCTTGGAGCAGTGGCTAATCCAAATGGAAGTGCCACAAACTGGTAATGCTTGTCCAGAAAAGCGAACCTTAGGAACTGATGATGTTCCTTGTGGATAGGAATATGTAGGTACGCATCCTTTAAATCCACGGTAGTCATAAATTGATTTTCCTGGATAGTAGGTAGGATCGTTCGAATAGTTTCCATTTTGAACGATGGTACCCTGAGAAATTTGTTTAGGATCTTTAGATCCAAAATTGGTCTGAATGTTCCCTCTTTTTTGGGAACTATGAACAGATTGGAATAAAATCCCATTCCTTGTTCTCTTATTGGAACTGGATGTATCACTCCCATCTTTAACAGGTCTTCTACACAATGTAAGAATGCCTGTCTCTTTATTTGGTTTGAAGATAATTGAGACCTGTGGAACCTTCCCCTTGGGGGTAGTTCCTTGAATTCCAGGAGATAACCTTGAGAAACTATTTCTAGCGCCCAAGGATCCTGAACATCTCTTGCCCAAGCCTGAGCAAAGAGAGAAAGTCTGCCCCCCACTAGATCCGGTCCCGGATCAGGGGCTATCCCTTCATGCTGTTTTGGTAGCAGTGGTAGGCTTCTTGGCCTGCTTACCCTTGTTCCAGCCTTGCATTGGTTTCCAGGCTGGTTTGGGTTGTGAAGTATTACCCTCTTGCTTAGAGGATACAGAATTAGAGACTGGTCCGTTTCTGCGAAAGGGACGAAAATTAGGCTTATTATTAGCCTTAAAAGACCTATCCTGTGGGAGGGCGTGGCCCTTTCCCCCAGTGATGTCTGAAATAATCTCTTTCAAATCAGGTCCAAATAATGTTTTACCTTTGAAAGGAATGTTAAGCGATTCTGTCTTGGAAGACACATCCGCTGACCAAGACTTTAGCCAAAGCACTCTGCGCGCCACGACAGCAAACCCTGAATTTTTCGCCGCTAATCTAGCTAATTGCAAAGCGGCATCTAAAACAAAAGAGTTAGCCAGTTTAAGTGCTTGAACTCTGTCCATAACCTCCTCATACGAAGATTCTTTACTGAGCGATTTTTCTAGTTCCTCGAACCAGAAACACGCTGCCGTAGTGACAGGAACAATGCATGAAATTGGTTGTAGAAGGTAACCTTGCTGTACAAAAATCTTTTTAAGCAAACCCTCTAATTTCTTATCCATAGGATCTTTGAAAGCACAACTATCTTCGATAGGAATAGTAGTGCGTTTGTTTAGAGTAGAAACCGCCCCCTCGACCTTGGGGACTGTCTGCCATAAGTCCTTTCTGGGGTCGACTATAGGAAATAATTTCTTAAATATAGGGGGGGAACAAAAGGTATGCCGGGCCTTTCCCACTCTTTATTTACTATGTCCGCCACCCGCTTGGGTATAGGAAAAGCGTCGGGGGGCACCGGAACCTCTAGGAACTTGTCCATCTTACATAATTTCTCTGGAATGACCAAATTGTCACAATCATCCAGAGTAGATAACACCTCCTTAAGCAGTGCGCGGAGATGTTCTAATTTAAATTTAAATGTCACAACATCAGGTTCAGCTTGATGAGAAATTTTTCCTGAATCTGAAATTTCTCCATCAGACAAAACCTCCCTCATGGCCCCTTGAGATTGGTGTGAGGGTATGACAGAACAATTATCATCAGCGTCCTCTTGCTCTTCAGTGTTTAAAACAGAGCAATCGCGCTTTCTCTGATAAGTAGGCATTTTGGATAAAAGATTTGCTATGGAGTTATCCATTACAGCCGTTAATTGTTGCATGGTAATAAGTATTGGCGCACTAGATGTACTAGGGGCCTCCTGTGTGGGCATAACTGGTGTAGACACAGTAGGGGATGATGTAGTATCATGTTTACTCCCCTCATTTGAGGAATCATCTTGGGCAATATCATTATCTGTTGCATTACTGTCCTTACTTTGTTGGGACACTATGGCACAATTATCACATAAATTTAAATGGGGAGACACATTGGCTTTCATACATATAGAACATAGCTTATCTGATGGTACAGACATGTTAAACAGGCTTAAACTTGTCAACAAAGCACAAAAAACGTTTTAAAATAAAACCGTTACTGTCACTTTAAATTTCAAACTGAAAACACTTTATTACTGAATATGTGAAAAAGTATGAAGGAATTGTTCAAAATTCACCAAAATTTCACCACAGTGTCTTAAAGCATTAAAAGTATTGCACACCAAATTTAACCCTTAAATTAACCGAACCGGAGCCGTTTTTACATTTAACCCCTATACAGTCCCAGAATGAGGCTCTGTCTATAACTAGAAAGGCCCACATCTGAAAAAGGTGTCCAACACAGTGCCTGACGTTTTTCTAAACGTTCCCCAAGATTATAATACCAATAATTAGTTAGAATCTGCATAATATGCCTAGTAAAGCAATTGTTTTAGCCCAGAAAAATGTCTACCAGTTTTTAAGCCCTTTTTGAAGCCCTTTATTCTTTTATGTTTAACTAAGAAAATGGCTTACCGGTCCCCATGAGGGGAAATGACAGCCTTCCAGCATTACATGGTCTTGTTAGAAATATGGCTAGTCATACCTTAAGCAGAAAAGACTGCTAACTGTTTCCCCCAACTGAAGTTACTTCATCTCAACAGTCCTGTGTGGAAACAGCAATCGATTTTAGTTACTGCTGCTAAAATCATCTTCCTCTCACAAACAGAAATCTTCATCCTTTTTTGTTTCAGAGTAAATAGTACATACCAGCACTATTTTAAAATAACAAACACTTGATAGAAGAATAAAACTACATTTAAACACCAAAAAACTCTTAACCATCTCCGTGGAGATGTTGCCTGTGCAACGGCAAAGAGAATGACTGGGGTGGGCGGAGCCTAGGAGGGATCATGTGACCAGCTTTGCTGGGACTCTTTGCCATTTCCTGTTGGGGAGGAGAATATCCCACAAGTAAGGATGACGCCGTGGACCGGACACACCAATGTTGGAGAAATAAAGCTTAATCTTTTTTTTTCCTCTCACAAACTACACTTGATATTTATCTTACTGTAGGAGATTCTGTTCTAAAATACATCAAACCAGGTCCACTGTATTGGTATCACACTGCACTTTAATTCCCTCCACATATACAAGAGCTTACCAAATCCTGCTATTTCTTAGCCTTCATCTACAACCCATGTGAAAAGCTACTCATCTCCACTCTTTCACCTGTAGATTGTAAGCTCTTCAAAGCAGGGCTCTCCTCTTCTTGTATCAGTTTGTTGCCATTAGTCTGTTTTATTTATTTGTATTCTTTTAACATTAACCCCTTAACGACCGAGGACGTGCAGGGTACGTCCTCAAAAAAAAGGCAGTTAATGCCTGAGGACGTACCCTGCACGTCCTCGGTGTGGAAAGCAGCTGGAAGCGATCCTGTTTGCTTCCAGCTGCTTTCCGGTTATTGCAGTGATGCCTCGATATGGAGGCATCCTGCAATAACCTTTTGAAGCCATCCGGTGCAGAGAGAGCCACTCTGTGGCCCTCTCTGCACCGGAGATCGGTGGCTTCCTTCGTTGGTGGGTGGGAGCATTACCGGGAGGCGGGTGGCGGCCATCGATGGCCCTGGAGATGTGGAGGGGGGCGGGATCGTGGGCGGGGATGCCCGGGGGCGCGCACGGACGCGCGCGCGTGCACGGGAGGGCGGGGGCGGGCGCGTGCACGGGGAGGGAGCGGGTGGGAACCGCTACACTACAGAAAAAGGTGCAATCAGTTTAAAATAACTGAAAAAAAAAACAATCAATGAGGTGGTTGGGGTTTGTGGTGGTGGGGGGGGGGGGTTTGGGGAAGCTACACTACAGAAAAAAAAAACTTAAGAAAAAAAAGCACTTTTTTGTATAAGCTGGGTACTGGCAGACAGCTGCCAGTACCCAAGATGGCCCCAATAAGGCAGATAGGGAAGGTTACAAAGCTGTTTTGGGGGGGATCAGGGAGGTTGGAGGCTAAGGGGGGTCCTATACAGCAGAATAATTATTATTTTTTTTAAAAAAAAAAACCTATACCCCCCAAAAAGCTTTTATTTTAGTACTGGCAGACTTTCTGCCAGTACTTAAGATGGCGGGGACAATTGTGGGGGGGGGGAGGGAAGGGAGCTGTTTGGGAGGGATCAGGGGGTCTGATGTGTCAGGTGGGAGGCTGATCTCTACACTAAAGCTAAAATTAACCCTGCAAGCTCCCTACAAACTTCCTAATTAACCCCTTCACTGCTAGCCATAATACACGTGTGATGCGCAGCAGCATTTTGCGGCCTTCTAATTACCAGAAAGCAACACCAAAGTCATATATATCTGCTATTTCTGAACAAAGGGGATCCCAGAGAAGCATTTACAACCATTTGTGCCATAATTGCACAAGCTGTTTGTAAATGATTTCAGTGAGAAACCTAAAATTGTGAAAAATTTAACGTTTTTTTTTTATTTGATCGCATTTGGCGGTGAAATGGTGGCATGAAATATACCAAAATGGGCCTAGATCATTACTTTGGGTTGTCTACTACACTACACTAAAGCTAAAATTAACCATACAAGCTCCCTACAAGCTCCCTAATTAACCCCTGCACTGCTGGGCATAATACACGTGTGGTGCGCAGCGGCATTTAGCGGCCTTCTAATTACCAAAAAGCAATGCCAAAGCCATATATGTCTGCTATTTCTGAACAAAGGGGATCCCAGAGAAGCATTTACAACCATTTGTGCCATAATTGCACAAGCTGTTTGTAAATAATTTCAGTGAGAAACCGAAAGTTTGTGAAAAAATTTGTGAAAAAGTGAACGATATTTTGTATTTGATCGCATTTGGCGGTGAAATGGTGGCATGAAATATACCAAAATTGGCCTAGATTAATACTTTGGGATGTCTTCTAAAAAAAAATATATACATGTCAATTGATATTCAGGGATTCCTGAAAGATATTAGTGTTCCAATGTAACTAGCGCTAATTTTGAAAAAAAGTAGTTTGGAAATAGCAAAATGCTACTTGTATTTATGGCCCTATAGCTTTCAAAAAAAGCAAAGAACATGTAAATATTAGGTATTTCTAAACTCAGGACAAAATTTAGAAACTATTTAGCATGTTTTTTTTTGGTGGTTGTAGATGTGTAACAGATTTTGGGGGTCAAAGTTAAAAAAAGTGTGTTTTTTTCCATTTTTTCCTCATATTTTATATTTTTTTTTATAGTAAATTATAAGATATGATGAAAATAATGGTATTTTTAGAAAGTTAATTTAATGGCGAGAAAAACGGTATATAATATGTGTGGGTACAGTAAATGAGTAAGAGGGAAATTACAGCTAAACACAAACACCGCAAAAATGTAAAAATAGCCTTGGTCCCAAACGGACAGAAAATGGAAAAGTGCTGTGGTCATTAAGGGGTTAAACATTGGCATTGTATACCCCTACTTACATACATCGTGCTACAGAATTTTGCAGCACTTTACAAATAAACAATAACAATAGGCTGCTTTCAAGGCAATGTGTTGTGTTGACTAGAACATTAAACAAGAATGGTATAGTCCAATGGTCTCTTGCTATAATGTACCTTCTTGTAGGTTTCACTCCAGCCATGCAGATCCTCAACTGCAAGTGTTTTCAAACTATGGGGAAGCAGATGTTACATATTTTTTTAATATATATTTATTTTATCTGGATGTTTTTAAAAATACTTAATTAAATGTTTCCAATATGATAGCACTAAATGGGCCTTTTCACTCTAAAGTATAAGAAATATAGCTTTACACAAAAGGAAATTAATAACTTATGCATATGCACTAACCTGTGCACAAGGTTTAGATGTTATTTTTGTATGTTAACATTATAACTTAAAGGGACAGTCAACACCCGGCACAACTTAATCACATAATTTAGATCCTCAGAATATTATATGTTATAAAATCAGGTCCAGAATCTAAGCAATATTTTACATGGATTTTTATTGATCACTTCTAATGAAGATGCGCTGTAACTTACCTTTTAATCTAGCCATGCCATTCTTTTTTTTTTTTTTAAATGTTTTTATTGAATATCCAAATAGGGTACAGAAACAAAAAGAGAAAAAAAAAAGGAGAGAGGGAAGGGATGGTAAAACACACATTTACATACTTGGGGGTTAAAAATACACGTTTTAGACTGTCAATATGATAAGTACAACTGAAAAACAGATAAATTTCCTTCTGCATTATAAACCATCTGGTTTAAAACA
Source organism: Bombina bombina (assembly GCF_027579735.1). Classification (NCBI taxonomy): domain Eukaryota; kingdom Metazoa; phylum Chordata; class Amphibia; order Anura; family Bombinatoridae; genus Bombina; species Bombina bombina. Next base: position 1,401,238,498 of record NC_069499.1, read on the forward strand.
AAATTACAACCCAAAATTATTAACATACCATAACCCATTTTTTTAAACCAGCCCTTCCTCTGCATATCATATAACAACTAATTTCTCCCTAGAAGGATACTTTTTTTTTTTCAAGACAGATCAAGAAAAAAGAAAGAAAAAGAAGAGGGGAAAAAAAATAAAAAAAATTTAATAAATAAACTTCAGCCTTCTCTTATTCTTAGCCTAATATACCTGAGGTAATTAATTTCTTAATATGGCATTCATAACATAATCTGTGGATCTGAGTGGATAGATAATTTTCTTTTGCAGATCCACTGGCTGCGAATGTATAAATATTTCCCATTTTTTAAAGAATCTTTCAACTTCATTAGTTTTATCTTGTTCTATCATGCATTGTTCTACCGTCATTTGTTTAAAAATCTGGTTATTAACTTCAGCTATAGCGGGCAGTTTTCTTGAGGTCCAAGTTTTCAAAAGTAAAAACCTAGCCACACCAATAACCAATTCAGTAAATTCCTTGTTTTTAACCTTTTTTTTGAGGGGAATAAAAAAAAAACTAGATCCCGATAAATTTATATCTCTGCTTTTAATATCCGAGATAACCAGAAGCTTATTTTATTCCAGTATTGTCTGACTAATGTGCAGCCTCAAAAGTAATGCACAATATCAGCACCTCTGCTACCACATTTGACACATTTATCTTGAGTTTTACTATTCCATCTTGCCATAGCAGAAGGGGTAAGATATATTTGATTTAATATATTAATGTGCGCTTCTCTGTAGTTAGTGGAAATATAGATCTTATTTATTCTGCTAATACTGTTCTGGATATATTCTTCATTACATTCCATTACTCCATTCATATGCCATTTTTTAACGATCAATTGTAGATTTAGACAACCCTCCTGCCGTAATGACTCCTTATACCATTTTCTTATAGAGAAATCTTCCATTTTGCATAGTTCCAAATTATGCACAAGTGGGGACCAGCCCCAGTCTTTATTTTGAGTTTGTAATAGTTTATTAACCAGATTTCTTAATTGTAGATATGCAAAGAAGTCTTTACTAGGCAGGTCGAATTCACATCTTATATCTTCAAATGTTTTCATCTGGGATATGTCTGGAGTGAAATTAATCATTTGACTAACACATGCCAGACCCTTTCTTTTCCATCTATGGAAAATTGCAGATTTTAATGCTTCAGGGAAAGGGGGATAACCAATTATTGTTAAAAAAAACTAGATACTGTGTAATTAACTTTAAGTTTCTTACAATATTGTTGCCATGCTTTTATAATACACATGATTGAGCTGAAACCTTTAATCTTCTTTGGGATATCTTTAATTTGCGTGTGGAGTAACACTTTTAATATATAGGGTTTCACTATCTCTTCTTCTAGTGATTTATCTGTATAGTATTCTTTATCTATCAACCATTCAGCCGCTATTTTGACCAGGCATGTTAAGTTATATTTCCCAATATCCGGTAATGCAAAACCCCCATATTCTTTTGAATATGATAATATTTTAAGTGAGATTTTCCTCCTTTTCTTTCCCCAGAGAAATTCCGTTATATATTTATTAAATGATTTAATATCTACTTTCTTTAATAAAAGAGGTAAATTCTGTAATTTATAGAGTATCTTTGGGAAAATAATCATTTTAATTAATCCAATATTTCCTGATAACGTTAACGGTAAATGTTTCCAGGCATTGAGCTGATCATATATTTTTTGCAGAATTTACTTTAAATTCAATTCATACCATAAATTTGGATTTTTACTTAGATTAATGCCTAAATATGTAATTTGATCTACAACTTTGAACGGACTTCGAGTCCTTATATTTTTTTAACCATAACAGCTCTAATTTATTAACATTAACTTTATATCCCGAAAATGAACTATATGTTTCTATTATTTCCATTAATTTTGGGATATTTTGCTTACTATTTCTTAAGAAGATCAATACATCATCCGCATAAAGTAAAAAATGTTCTTCTATATTTTTACATAAAACCCCTTGCAGAACCTGACGAATTTTAATTGCTAAAGGCTCAATAGATAAGTTAAATAGAAAGGGCGATAATGGACAGCCTTGTCTAGTACCTCTTTCCAAAGTTATTTTTGCAGATTCCACACCATTAACAAAAATTTAAGATACTGGGTTATTATCAATTGCTTTAATAAAATTTGTGAATGGTCCCGAGAAACCAAATTTAGACAGGGACATAAAAAGATGATTCTCATTGCACGGCATCAAAAGCTTTTTCAGCATCTAAAGCTCTTATAGCTGCATCATGATTTAATTTATACAATTTCTCAGATTGATTAGATATTTCTTTAAAATATTCAATAATAATACATGCTTTTCGAATATTTACAACAGAGCTTCTACCATTCATGAAACCCACCTGGTTAGGATGAATAATATTGCCAATGATATTTTTTAGTCTTTCTGCGACTATTGTAACTAAAATCTTATAGTCTACATTGAGTAGAGAGATTGGCCTTTTTGCATCTACCCTTTCAGGGTCCCTTCCTTTTTTAAAAATCATGATTGTAACTGCTTTAGTGAAATTCCTTGACATTGCACCATTCTCCATATAGCAATAATTAAATAATCTAGTCAAATGTGGTACAATTTCTTTATTTAATATTTTTTAAAATTCAGCTGGAAGTTGATCCGGTCCAGGAGCTTTATTTGAATTAATTTTGTTTATTATTCTCTCTACTTCCTCTTCTGTAATTGGTAAATTGATTTTTTCAATTTCTTCTACTGATAAACAAGGAGTTACAATAGTTTCCCAGAATAATTCCTTCTTAGCACTATGTATCTCACATGCACTATAAAACTTTCGATATATTTGATAAAAGGTCTCATTGATCTCTATTGGATTATGTAGAAGTGTATCGGCTACTCTTATTGTGGGTATTATATTATTTTTCTTTTCAGACTTCACTAGTCTTGCTAGGTAGCTACCTGTTTTATTCCCAAATTTCATATAATTTGCCTTCTTTTTAAGACCATCTCTTGTAGCTTCTTGTATATAAAATAAATCTCTCTCGTGTTTCGCCTGGATATACTTAGACCAATTATTCTTTGATGCACACTGAAGATATCTATTGAACATATTAGTTAATTGATTGGTAAGTTGTTCCTCTCTCCTCTTTCTTTTTTTTCCTAAATGTGGCCATAAAGCTTACTATTTCTCCCCTTAATACAGCTTTTGCTGTTTCCCACAGGATTTCTAACCTGTCTACATATTCTCTATTTAAGTTAAGAAAAATATGCCATTTTTCTTTTAGCACGGCAACAAAAGATGCATTTTTTAGCATATATTTAGTGAAATAAAAATTATTATTTTATGACTTCTAGTTTTTATATAATCTAGAGAAAATTCTAATGTAATAGGGGCATGATCGGAAATTGCAAAATCCTTTATATCAGTCTTGGGATCTATCTTTAGAATAGAATCGGCTACTAAGAAGTAGTCAATCCTGGAGAGTGATAATAATGATTTAGATAGACATGCTGTAGTCGCCAGATATCGGATACTTTAAGTGTTTTTTTAAATGTGTTTAGAATTCTCATTTCCTTAGCTATTCTATAATCCTTCCCTCTGCCCTTTGTACTTTTCCTATCTATTGGGAATTTAGGCGTTAAAGTCCCCAGCTATTATTAGATTCATCTCTGCGTAATTCAACAATAGTGCCTGTAGTTTCCCCCAAAACTCCATATCTAAATTATTTGGCCCATATACGTTACATAGTATATATGTCATCTTCCTGATTTCTATTTGGATAATGAGAAAGCGTGCATTTTCATCTAATTTAACATCTATAATCTTATAATCCAAACTTTTACTCAGCAGGATAGCAACTCCTTTTCTCCTTTCAGTGCAAGGTGTGGCCAGTATTTATTTTACCCAATTAACTTTCAATTTAACTAATTCCGCTGAAGATAGTCTAACCTCTTGCAAGAATGCAATGTCGGTGTTTAATTTTTTAAGATGCTTAAGAATTGTCTTTCTTTTCATTGGTGAAACAATTCCCCCGACATTCCATGATGTAAAATGCAATAACTGCTTTAAACCTGGAGCCATAGTATTATTCTAGATATTCATTGATGAAATAGCCACAACAATTTCCCCTAGTTATATAGATACTATCATTGATCCTACTTATAAAGAGAAGGCTGAAGGAAAAAAATAAATAAATAAATAAATAAATAAATAAATAAAAGGGACATAATAAATAAAAAGAGAAAAAAAAGAATAAAAAGTATTTAGCACCTTCTGGGTACATATCATGCAACACAAGATTCTTTGGCAAGATATTGTTTAGCTTCTTAACTATTCTGGAAAGATTTAAAGACATCTTTGTCTTCTATCTTTAATACAGCAGGATAAACCACAAAAGCTTGTATTCCTTTTTGGATAAATTGCGAACACAATTGGGACATCACTTTCCTTTTATTAGAGGTTTCCATAGAAAATCCTGAAAGATAAGGACCTTCCTATCTTCCAGCATCAATGGCTCTGAAAGTTTTTTAAAATGTTTTAAAATTTCTAATTTGTCCTTATAGTTCAGGAATTTGGCTATTAAAGGTCTCGAGAAATAACCTATTGGAGCGTTCTTCTGTCTCCAACTGTTTATTGAAACCTAATCTATGGACTCTTTCAACTATAATCTCTGACCCATTACTTAGCAATCCTAACCGTTTTGGAATTTCCTTTGTGATTAATGCTTCTAGATCTTGTTTTACAAATTTCTCTGATATGCCTATGAATCTTAAATTGTTCCTTCTCGATCTATCTTCTGCAGAATCAGCTCTTTCTTGTAGTTTTGTAATTTGCACAGAAAGTGCTTCAATTGTATTGCTTTTAATACTCAATTGATCCTCTAATTCAGAAATTCTATTTTCTGCCTCTCCTAATCTTGAATTAAATTGTTTTACTTCATTGGACACTGCTGACAATTCTAACCTTAGTGTATCAAACTGTGGCAGCATCAGGGCTGATATTTGGTTGCCATAGTTACTGGTGATTTATCTTTTAAATTGTGGACGAAATGATCCATTTAAGTCAAAACTCCCCTAAAATAAAAAAATAAAAAAAAGGTGTGGGTGCTTAATAGAATCTAATTAAAAAAAGTGAAAAAGAGGGGGAAACCCCCCCCCAAAAAAAAAAAAATAGATTGTGATAAGTGATTAGAAGTCAGAAAACGACCTCTAACCTGCGTGTCTAAGGTAGTGTATCTCTGTGACTATTGGTGATAAGTGAATTTACAATACATCAAAAAACATGTAAAAACAAAGTATATAGGAAAGTGTGTGTACACTGTTACAGTGAGGGGGATTCTTATACCATTTTATCAAAGAATTGTCTTAACAGGCGGACCTACTGATTTATAAACCGGTCTGTATCCAAGCTAGGCCCTGTTTTCTTATTTACATATATCAAGATCACATTAAAATGGATATTCAGTCTTTGAGTCCGGGCTTATGCTCAATTCAGAAATAAGACAGTTAACAGGTTCTATGTAACGTCTACAATAAATTTACATTGCATCAAAAAAAGTGTATAGAAACAAAAAGTGTATATCAGAATGTGCACGAAATGTTACAGTGGGAGGGGAATTCTTATATTGTTTCAACAAAAAATTGTCTTGGTAGGCAACCCTACTAGTAAGTAAACCAATCTATATCCAATCCAAGCCCCGTTTTCTTATTTACATGTCACAAGATCAAGTTGCAAAAGATATTCAGCCTTTAAGTCCAAGCTTAAACTCAGTTAGGATGAGATAAAAAAGTGTGTAGAAACAAGACATATATCAAAATGTGTACAAAATGTTACAGTGAGGAGGGATTCTTCTATCGTTTCAGCACAAAATAACCTACTGATAAATAAGCCAATCTATATCCAATCTAAACCCTGTTTTCTTGTTTACATATAACAAGATCAAATTACAATGGATATTAAAGGACCAGTCAATGCTGTAGCTTTGCATAATTAACAAATGCATGATAAAAAGACAATGCAATAGCACTTAGTCTGAACTTCAAATGAGTAGTAGATTTTTGTTAAATAAATTGCAAAGTTATGTTTATTTCCACTCCCCCTGTACCATGTGACAGCCATCAGCCAATCACAAATGCATATACGTATATGCTGTGAATTCTTGCACATGCTCAGTAGGAGCTGGTGACTCAAAAAGTGTAAATATAAAAAGACTGTGCACATTTTGTTAATGGAAGTAAATTGGAAAGTTGTTTAAAATTGCATGCTCAGTGTGAATCATGAAGTTTAATTTTGACTTGAGTGTCCCTTTAAGCCTTTGAATCCAGGCTTATGCTTAGTTCAAAATTGAGATAATTAACAGGTTCTAGACAACTTTTACAATCCACTATAGAATAATACTTCAAAGCCTACCAACCATATTACAGCTAGCTCTCATCTGGTTTTGTTATCCAGCAGCAATTAAAACCAGGCCTATATTTAATACAATAGCAAAGTAATATATTTCTGTGCATGATATAAGGACAACTTTAGTACTTCAAACACTTTTAAGAGATAGTATACTGTACCTGTGTTATATACACTCTGGCAGCTTATATATTGATATAGTCTTTAAAATTCTTCCCGCCCCAGGGAGGCCTGAAGCCAGCGTCTTCACTGGATTCTATCAGTCCCACAGGGAGTTAAACCTGTACAGCAGGAGATAAACCAAACGTAAGGGCTAGACATCTTGATTGGCTATTTATAAATCTCCTTCATTTTTAGTAGTTGGAAATTCTACAAATAAAGAGACTATGTCCTTTAATGTTTCCTGGTAAAGGGTTATTTTTAACACAGATTCCAAATTTCCAATCAGAGAAGTTCCTTTAAAAGTCAAGAGACAACCCTATATGTTTCCTTTATTCTTCTCTCTTTGTTTTTTACTTCCCTTCTTGAACAACAATACTAGATACTGTGTATTTTGAAGTTCCTTGCAGAGTATTTGTATGCAACAGGGATGAGAAAAAAAAAGAAGCAGCCACCACTAAATGAGTGTAGACCTCTTCACTGGGGCTTGATAGCAGCTAGGTACTGTGTCTGTATAACCATGTCCTTTAAATCTCCAGCATAAGATATCACAGTTCAGCTTGTTAGTAGGCCAGGGGGATACAAATGCAGATTTATGTATTTATATATTACTTAATAAAGGCTCTTATAGTGTATGCAGCTTCACTGAGGTCTATAATAAGGAATACTTTTCAGTCTGAAATGTGTACATTATACCTCCAGACTTACATGCAACACACATCAACTACAGCCTCCTCTCCCTTTACTGCTGATAGACTCTGGCCTCCTCCTTAACAGCCTTATTTTGTGTAGAATCACCTGCTAGCTGTTTATTCCTTCCCCATAGCCATAAACAATAAAGTATTGCTACTTACTTGCACAGTACCCTCAGACTTGATGCTTTACACTTTGTGGGGCAGAACAGGAACTATGACCCAAAGTTAGATGAAGAAAACACTTATCTTTATGCTGAGCACTCTTGTGCTAACTTCCAGCTTGTTCCTCCCAGGAAGGGTCGACCAGAAGGTGCTGTTTCAGCTATGAAGCTCTCAATGCAGTGGACAGACTTTGGTGGAGTATCATCATACTCATATTCGTGTGCCTCCTCCTAGCCATGCCATTCTAATTCCCCCCGCTCTGGACGCCCACTTCAAAGGTAATTTTTTTGGTCAGCTAACTGTTCTCCAATCAGCACTCTAGTCATAAGGCACTTGTTTTGTAGCTAGAGCACCAATTGGAGAACAGTTATCTCACAAAAAAAAATAGTTCTGAAGTGGGCGGCCGGAGCACAGAGTATTAGAATGGCACGGCTAGATTAAAAAGTAAGTTACAGCGCATCTTCATTAGAAGTGATCAATTAAAGTATCTGTAAAATACGGTTTAAATGCCGGACCTGATTTTAAAACATGTAACGTTTACCATCACTTTAAGACAAGCATGGTCCCAGATCACAGTACATAATGAACAGATGAGCTGACAGTGTAAACAAGAGGTTCCTACAATACAATCTCCTTGATGCCTGATAAAATCATTAATTTGCTAAAATGTATACTTCATGTTTCTAAGTAGTATGTCCTTACAGTTTTAGGCATATGATAATGACTGTGCAGATTGTGTATTACTAAAGAAAAAGCAGAAAGCTGATTTATCATTATTAGGTATGCCCAAACACAAGCTAAAGTGAGACTAACATGTTTAATAATATAATTAAATTGAACTTTGGCATAACACATTTTAGTTGTATCAAGGAGAAAAATAGGATGATTAAAGGGACAGTCAACTTAGATGTGTTTATTGTTTAAAAAGCTAGATAATCCCTTTATTACCCATTCCCAAGTTTTGCACAGAAAACATGGTTATATGAATACACTTGTTACCTCTGTGATTACCTTGTTTCTAAGCATCTTCTGACGGCCCCCTGATTACATGACTTTAAATTTATTATTGTTAGAATCCACGGTCGTCAGCACAATGTTATCTATATGGCTCAAATGAAAAGCAAATACAAAAGCATGTGATCATGGGGCTGTCTTTAGGGATGTAGAAACAGGCAGAAATTTGGAGATTTAAAGGTTATAAAGTATGTTAATATAACCATGTTGGTTGTGCAAAGCTGGGGAATGGGTAGTAAAGGCATTATCTATCTTTTTAAACAATAACAATTTTTGTGTTGTCTGTCCCTTTAAGGGCTAGATTACAAGTGGCACAGTTTTTTCTTTTTTCGCGATCACAATAACTCTGCTAGAGTTAAAATTTTTGCCCTAGTCGGGTTGTGTTCGTATTACAAGTTTTCCAAAAAATTATTTTGCGCTAGCGGTAACCCAAATCACGCTTAAAGGAACACAATTTCGCATTCCCCCATAGAAGTCAATGAAGAAAAAAAGTGGAAAAAAAACTAACACCCAATCTCTTGTGCAAACACTATAGCATTTTCTCATTTGCTGTAACCCGACATGAAAATTCTTATTCTTCTTAACATTAGGGAATATGTTCTATTTATTCATAATTAAATATTTCTACATATATCCAATGTTTTTTAAACAAATATTTATTTATACATATATATATATATATATATATATATATATATATATATATATATATATATATATATATATATATAAATTATATATATATATAGGTATAGATATATATAGATATATATAGGAATATCTATTTAAAAATACATATAACATATTCTGCTATGTGCAGAACATTGGAATGTGAAAAATGTACCATAAATACATAGTTAAACATAGCTATATACATACAAATACATCTTTAGCAATGCATCTGTATGTATCTCTATGTTAAAGTACTTTGGCTGCTTTTTGTTACATTATTACCTGAGATCTCATATCTTTGAGCCCTTATAACTTTTTTTGTGCAATATTTTTTTTAAATATTTTTTATCAGATAGTGTTATTATGAGTGTAACTGTACTTTGTAATGTATTTTTGACGTGTTTTGTGACACTTTTTTATTTCGGAAAACAGTTTACCACAGCTCTGAGATTGCGGTAAGGACTGAGGCGTAAATCTTAAAGGGACCGTCAAGTCCAAAAAAAAAAACTTTCATGATTTAAATAGGGCATGTAATTTTAAACAACTTCCCAATTTACTTTTATCACCAATTTTGCTTTGTTCTCTTGGTATTCTTAGTTAAAAGCTAAACCTAGGAGGTTAATATGCTAATTTCTTAGACCTTGAAGACTGCCTCTAATCTGAATGCATTTTGACCACTAGAGGGCATTAATTCATGTGTTTCACATAGATAACATTGAGCTCATGCACGTGAAGTGACCTAATAGCGAGCATTGTTTGGCTAAAATGCAAGTCTGTCAAAAGAACTGAAATAAGGGGGCAGTTTGCAGAGGCTTAGATACAAGGTAATTACAGAGGTAAAACATGTATTATTATAACTGTGTTGGTTATGCAAAACTGGGGAATGGGTAATAAAGGAATTATGTTTCTTTTTAAACAACAATAATTCTGGTGTTGACTGTCCCTTTAATTCTATATGTTTGCATATTGTGGCATATGAGTCTCCTGCACTCTAAGTCACCTTTTTACTTGATTTCTCTGCTGCAAAGTTTTCTTGGAATTTTTTTTTTCTAGAGGTCGGCAACTTTAAATTTACATTTTAATACTTGTACAGCATGTCAATCTCCAACGGAGTTAATGAGTTGTGCATAAACATGATCTTTGCTAATTTCAAAAGATTTTAGTTTAATGTTCCATTAATATACAAAGTAAGAGAAAGCAGCTCTGCTTAAAGCTGCTAAACTGAAAGTAGATAGGTCAATAGGGTCAGATGAAATACATCCAAAGATATTGAAAGAGATTATAAGGGTACTTGCAAAATCGTTAATCTTTCACTGCTGCCAAGAGTATCTCTACATTATCAAAGAAAACAAATGTAGTACCACTTACAATAAATTAGACATAGATATAACTACCAAGATAGCAAGAGACTGACATACCCTTTCAGAAATCCAAGTTCCTATGTACTGTCCCGCAGCCCTGCAATTGATCTTGAGGCTATAGAGATTCTTATGGGTAAGCAGTGTAAGGGTTAAGGACACTGTCCATCTGTCTCTTCCATCAAGTTCCCTATTCCATTTAAGGTATATAAAACAGTGTTTAGTTGTAATAAAAAAGCACTAAACAGTGGCTTATACTTAATGAAATCATTGCAATATGTAATGTAATAGTCATTATTTCAAAAGGATTTACCTTTTATTTATTTTTTATTTATTTGTGCAGTGTCAATTACTTCCTGCCACAGCCCAACAAAGAGGCTGGGGTCTCTACAGGAAGGTTTATCTAGCTTTATGTCATAAAACTTCTAGAATAACATGAGCTGTTTAATACTAGATAAACAGGGAGCCAGATAGATTTGCCCATGCTCAGAAGAGGCATGATGCAACCTAAGTTGCACATATTGCAAGAAAAACAAGTAAGTTTTTGCTTTGTTTTTAACACATTTTAACATATTTGTTTTTTACCAAATAAGCATTGTTTAACCCCTTCAGGATGGAGGCAACTGTACAACTTTAGAAAATAAACATTGTGGCAAACAGGATGTCACATGAGCAGGTCCAGATGGTTACAGAACAGTAACAAACATACGCGTTTCGTGAGGGACTGCCTCACTTGCTCACTCACTGAATGAGCAAGTGAGGCAGTCCCTCACGAAACGTGTATGTTTGTTACTGTTCTGTAACCATCCGGACCTGCTCCGTTTGGTGCCTTTTTTCTACATGCCCATTTGATTTTTAGCACTGTTTGTACCTGTGAAATAAACCCCTTTTTGCATCTTACCTGCAATTTCTCACTGGATTTATTGGCGGATGGTTAGCTGGCTTCTTTTCTGTACAGCTTGAAGTTTACTGACGTCATTGGACCGAGACGCCTGGATCTGGCTCCTATCTGCATCCGTAGGAATGTTAATAGTGCACACGCTGAAGACGCGCTGGATGGATCGTTGAAGAAAGCCGCCTTTTACACTGCCTGGGGGTAAGCACCGCTTACTTTGTTTATATTCCATATACACACACACATTTATGGATACAGATAGACACACACACTACATCATATATGGGTATCTGTAATTCATTGTATGGGGTCCTGGGGTTGGCAAGCACATTAGCTGGCAGTTTGCGGCTGCCACTGTTCGTTACCCAGGTATTAGCACTGCTCATTGTATAAAACTGAAGGCATGCTAGTATGATCACAAGGGCTTAGACATCATCACTACCAGAGGTAGGTTAGAGAGGTCACCATTACCCGTGGTCAGAGTGTATACAGCCTTCTTACTCCTGCTTAACCCACACAGTGCATAGCATAAACTTATACATACAGATACACACACACAGTTATGGATACAGATAGACACACACACTACATCATATATAAGTATCTGTAATTCATTGTATGGGGTCCTGGGGTTGGCAAGCACATTAGTTGGCAGTCTGCAGCTGCCACTGTTCGTTACCCAGGTATTAGCACTGCTCATTGTATAAAACTGAAGGCATGCTAGTATTATCACCAGGGCTTAGACATCATCACTACCAGAGGTAGGTTAGAGAGGTCACCATTACCCGTGGTCAGAGTGTATACAACCTTCTTACTCCTGCTTAACCCACACACCATTCCTTTTCCACAGGGAATCTAACAGGTATCTAACCCTGTGAGACCAAAGCCAGCTGCTTCTAAGTATGGGCCCAATAGAATTTAAAATTTTTTTTTTTCTTTAATGCCTGGGGCAAATCGGGACAGATGGCTAGCAACCCGGGACAGGGGGAAAGACCCCTAAAATCGGGACTGTCCGTCAAAAATTGGGACAGTTGGGGGGTATGTGATCATCACTGCGATCATGTGACTCCAAACTGCACTGATTGGCTCCTGGGGGCTGTCTATGTTGCTAGGCAAGTCCCCCAGTCGCATCTACCAGGGTTTCACAAGGAGGGGAGCAGGGTACTGCAAAAGTTAAACCTGAGAGCTTTTAGGAACATTCTGACCAGAGTTTCGTGAGTGGGCCAGCAGTGAAACAATTAATTAGGGAACCGCACCATGCAATTAGCAAACACTGCACAATGCAGACTGCAAGGTGTGGTTCTCTTAATAACTGTTTTACTGCTTTAGAGGGAACCCCTTAGAGGGAACACTGATTCTAACGCATCTAGGGCTTAATATTCCTTTAATGTCTACTATATCAATTCAAGAAATATCAAACCCCCATACTTACTGCCAGGACCTGCCCCTACCATGTGACATGTCCCTTGAGCTGTCCTGACACTGGATATAGCCTTCCATGTTCTTTTTGATCTTTCCTGTACTAAAAGCTTTGGTATTAAAGGGACATTAATCACTAAATACACCTCCTTCTAATTATGAGTGTCAACATTTTGTAACCTAGGTTTCACCACAGATATCTGGAGAATATACCCATCTGTACTGGAATGCAGTGGAAGCCATATTTCAACATGGTGGCATCCATGATTAGAGGCATGTGGAAATCAAATAATCTTAATACTAAGCTTATAAAATATATTTAGTTTTATGTCCCTTTAAAGGGACACTCAACCCAATTTTTTTTAATGATTCAGATAGAGCATGTAATTTTAAGCAACTTTCTAATTTACTCCTATTATCAATTTTTCTTCATTCTCTTGCTATCTTTATTTGAAAAGCAAGAATGTAAGTTTAGAAGCCGGCCCATTTTTGGTTCACAACCTGGGTTGTCCTTGCTGATTGGACAGCACCAATAAACAAGTGCTGTCCATGGTCTGAACCAAAAATGGTCTGGCTCCTTAGCTTAGATACCTTCTTTTTCAAATAAAGATAGCAAGAGAACAAAGAAAAGTTGATAATAGGAGTAAGTTAGAAAGGTGCTTAAAATTGCATGCTCTATCTGAATCGTGAAAGAAAAAAGGGTTTAGTGTCCCTTTAAGTTGGATAGATAAACCAAGATAGATAGATCAAGATAGATAGATAGATATTTGGATAGATAAACCAAGATAGATAGACCAAGATAGATAAATAGATAGATAGATAGAAATGGGTTGAGAAAATTTTCATAAAGTTTACCATCCAAGGGAAAAAAGTTACTGATCTATTCAATTTAGAAAAGATAAATAGGTAGCGCCCTCAAATATAATATGAACAGGAAATAACTGTAAGAAAAAACACATCAGTGAATGGACAATAAAATTTAAAGGGACATTATACACTAATTTGTTCTTTGCATAAATGTTTTGTAGATGATCTATTTATATAGCCCATAGATAACAAAAAAAAAGTATAGTTTTGCTTATTTTTAGGCTCCTAACCAAGCCCCAAAGTTTTAGGAGAATACCATCAGATACCTACTCCAGCTTGCTTCTATTTGTGTAAAGGGTCTTTTCATATGCAAAAGAAGGGGGAGGGGGGAGTGCCTTATTTCCCACTTGCAGTGGGCTTTCCAGCTACCTTTTCAACAGAGCTAAACTGAGAGCTTCTAAGTAAGTTTTTAAACAGTTTTTTAATGGATTTTTATAATAGTATCTGTGCATCTTATTCTTTATAGTAGTGTCTATTACATGCAGTTATATGAAAATTGGTTTATACTGTCCCTTTAATGGCCCATATAATGGAAAATGTTTATTTTCAGCCTTGTGGGTATAGTGTCCAAAAATAAGATTGGCCCAGGCAGCACTCTGTATGGGATCTACAATGATATAAACGGACAGGGGCGCCACATGGCCTAGCACAGTCCAATCAGGAAAAGCAAAGCAATAATGTATAAGAAATGCAGTCACAATTCAGGAGCACCTATCTAAGGGTGCATATCAGGTAGTCTAGATAGTTGCTGTCGCCCAGCAGACTGAAACTTCCGGAGTCGGCAACAATGGAGTCACTCCGATGTCCATATAAGAGAAACAACATGAAGATCTGCAGGGGAAAATGTTTACAGACTAAGACCTGGAGGAGAAATTTCAGCTTCACCCATAGAATGTCCCTGTTCAGCCTATTAGCAGAGACGTTGTGTTGCTTCTCTTATATGGACATCCGAGTGACTCCACTGTTGCGACACCAGAAGTTTCAGTCTGCTGGCGGTAGGTCATGGGGCGCCCCTGTGTGATCTATTCATTGCTGAATAAAGGAAAGATATGCAGTTTCTTCTCTTCATTCACTAATCAAGTATTTTCTTAATTATGCATATTACTTATTGTATTACTCTTTTATTATTATTATGCAATGAGGAAGTGCCCACAGACAGCATTTTCTTTCGCCCCATATCTTGATGCCTGCACTACTGTTTGAGGACTTAAATTAGCACTCTTCCTTCTGGTAGCCTCTCGGTGTCCCGGTTTTAAGGGACTGCCAGAGTCACAACCATGGCCTGCTCAGACATGACTACAGCCCATCCGCACTGCTGCTTCTACCTGCATGGTACTGCCTGCGATATTGGTCCTCCCGGAGATGCCCCAATACCAAAATTCCTCCTACAGCCTGTGAAAACATCTGGCAAATGTTCGGAAGTATGAATTTTGCTTTTTTCAGGAAGTGCATGTTTGTGTACAACTAGGCCTGGAAAAACTCAATGGATAATAAGCAGAACTCACATTGCTTTACACAAAACACATTTTTTTTTATTTTGTGATTTAGACAGAACAATTTGAATCAACTTTCTAAATTACATCTATTGTCTAATTTGCTTAGTTCTTGGAATCCTTTGTTGAAAAGCATACATAGGTAGACTGAGGACCTTGGAGCTAGCTGCTGTTTGGTGGCCTCACATGTATGCCTCTTGTCATTGGCTTACTGATGTGCTCCCCTAGCTCCCAGTAGTGCAGTGCTGCTTCTTCAATAAAGGATACCAAGAGAACGAAGCAAACTTGATAGAAGTAAATTGGAAAGTTGAATAAAATAGTATGTTTTATCTGAATCATGAATGTAAAAAGTTGGGTTTCATGTGCCTTTAACACAAGTATTAAAATATTTTTATTAAAATATTTTCCCCTCAGAACAGGAGAACCTGTTATATGGTTTTAAAATGTCTCTTTCAAATAAAGGATTTTATAACCCTGCCATTTCAACCTGATAGCCATTAGATCTCAATCACCTACTGTACCTATTGTATACACTGTATGGGGGTAGTGGATAACTAGAAATAATATACAATACACAAAATACCACACATAAAAAAGAGAGTATTAAATCTTTCAAATAAGGGGTATCATGCCCTTTTAGGTAACTGGTAGCTGCCAAAGAAAATATTTGTTGGGTTTATTACAGAAAGAGCACGTACATAATGCAAAAAAGTGCACATGACTAAAAACAGCTATAGCACAGGTGTGAAATTGCAGGCAGTGAAGTGTTTAGTTTTGAGCTGCCCTTCTATAATGGCCCTTTAATAAATTTAACATTTAGAAAACATGGGATAGCATCATGCACTAGGACTTGGGTTGCCAGGTGTCCAATATTAAACTGGACAGCCAGTATATTAGCATGCCGCCCAGTAAAATCAATAGAAAAATACTGGACTCTTAAATATCCAGTGTTTTTAAATTCTGCTAATTGTCAGCTAAATGTAATCCTCTATCTATGCATTAAAATATTGCCCAAAAAGTGACGCTATGGATTTTCTATTATATGTGCTACAGACAGCCATTGGGGGTTTAAAATGATTGTGTGGTCCTGGCAGTCAAATCACTATGTACATGTGTTAAGTGTGTTACTAGTAACCAAAAAATGTAAAATTATTGAAGTATATGTTACAGACAACCAAGGGGATACAATAATTGCTCAACTGAGAACAATATACATGGTGAGCCCAAGACTGAGGCCTAAGGGGGGGGCGACGCCTTGTGTTACCCTAACTACCACCTGTGTCCAGTCACATATAAAACCCTAACTAGAACTACCCTTTAAAATTTGTTGCCCTAAATACTGCTAACCCATGCACAGGCCTAGGCAAAAACACCCCGACACAAGGGGTTAAAACATCTCTCTTGCAGTCAATGGCGTTTTAAGACATGTCGTTCAAAATACGTGTGACCTCGGGGACACGTGACACAATGCAAGTGAAATTTCTGGAGTAACCTCTACGAGTGCTAAGGAGGTGGGCTCAAATTCTCGCATATTTTGTAAAAGGCACGGCAGGGTGTGGGCAGCAGAATTGACAGCTCCTTCTGAAAGTAACCTGAGTGCGTGTGCACTGGCCCGGAGCTTGTCTTTCATCTCATACTTCTTCCTGGATTAACCCTTTCCATGTGGCAGGTGCCTTGTTGTCCCATCTGTGGCTGCGTTAGGGTTAAGGGATAAATCTTGCCCAGACTGGCCTTAGAATAAACAAACTCAGCTGAATGTTAATTATTATTTAATAGTTTTTCAAGAGGTTAAGCAGTGCAGTCAACAAAAGCAAAGCGGGTCAGTAATGCGTTGTAATTACTAATTATTATTCATATAGATCTTTAGCATACTCGGTTATGCTATAAAATTGATTAAATATTACTCTCAAATTCGCTTACATGTAGCTACATAAATGTATTTTATACATACGTGACTGCACAAGAATGACAATAGAACGAAAACATGAATTAATATATCGTTATTTTAAAAAAATAGTAATATGATACAATTGGGAAAAAAATATACTGTATTTTACGTCAGAGTTACACAAAAATTCTCAATAATAAACCTGAACCACGCAACGCATTTGTGGTTGTTTTAATTTGAAACATTCCATAAACATCGTCCCCAAATAAGACAAATGTAAGTCCTGGCATGTGTTATTAATTAGTTTATTGTCGTGGAATGTGTAAACAGAGGACACAACTGTCACCAGAAATACAAAATGATAACCACTACGCCCAGACATATGTGTTATTTGTGTATGTGTGTGTGTATATATATATATATCTATCTATACATACATAAATAAAACATGTCTGTGCGTAGTGGTTATCTATCTATCTATCTATCTATCTATCTATCTATCTATCTATCTATCATCTATCGATCTATCTATCTATCTTCCGTGTAGGCATACTGTAAAGCACTGTGAGACATATATATCCCCAAACAAAAGTGAAAAGCCCCAAACTCTGCTTGGTTTGAATCCCTTGAAACAGCAACAAATTAAAAGGAAAGGAGATATGGGAACCTAATCTTAGACAATGGTAAGAGAGCAGGAGAGGAGGAGGAGAGGGTGGGCTGTCCTTGGAAGAGTCAAAGAGGTGTTGTATGGTCGATTCGGCATCGGCAATCACACGCAGCTTGGGGAGAGACCAGGCAGCATACACCGATCTAAGTAAGGGATCTTATACAAACTGCTAAAAAAAAAATAAAAAAAAAAATATCCCCGTGTTTTTAATCATATTGTGGATTCTACCCTCTTCAAATTACGGATTGCGAGCTGTGTTTCCCACCCCACCCATAAAATTGTGGATTTGGTAATGCATTGCTTGGAAACAAAAGCTGGCTGATACAAAAGGAGACTCTACCCCCCTCCTCCACCTCCTTTTTTTTTTTAACAGCCATCACCATCCTGCTTCCCTTCCCCCTCCCAGAAGTGATCCTGGGAGCTCTGCACATGCCTGGGACTTTCTGCTTTCCCTGGTAAGCTGCATATAAATTTCAATTTCATTCCTTTTTTTTTATTATTAAACACTTTATGGTCTGCTTTGGTGTGCGATTAGGAACCGGGTGTTGGGTTTAAGAGGGGACATGGCATGAATGCACATATATACAATGAAACTGGGCTGCTGCTGCAAATTTATGAACGTTGTTGAACGTGATCTGGGTTTACCGATTTAGATTCTGTGGCAGGAAAGATTCTGCACTTTGTAGATGTCAGATACACAGAATTGCTTTTCAAGATATTTAGCTGCTTTTCAAGATCTTTAGCTATGGATCGGTAAACGATCTGTAGTTGGATGCCATGGATCTTGGTTTTGTTCGTGGGGGGGCTGTGGCCCTATAACAAATTACTAGTTTTGTGTTGCTTTACAGTCCACTCAACGTTTTTTTTTTTTGTTATTTCTTTGCTGGTTACATCCATCATTCAACCACAGGCCTTGTGAATCAGGGGACTGTCCTGGAGAAACAGCCCAGTGGAAAACCAGCTGCCTGACTGGAAGGGAACTGCCCACCCTGCATTTTTATACCTAATGTACACAATGCATTAAGTTTGTGATCCTAATCAGTTGCTAGACTCTCTGTGTGGTCTGTCTATATGCCCTTTATATTTTCTAACAGGCCAGTAAGGTTTATATTGCATTATAGGGCACAATCTAATTTACACTTCTGTTTTATTGGTTCATTAAAATGGCCAGTGTAGGAATCATGATGTGTATAATGTGTATTTTTTTTTTTTTTTGTCCTTGGGTGATGTCGTTTTATTTGTTGGGTGATAACAAAGGATACTTTCCATGATTCTCTTCTTTTTATGCACATTTTAAATCAGGTTTCTATCAATCTTTGTAAATCAGACTTTTAGGTTTGAATGTGTAGGAGTCGGTGCTTGGGGAAGATGATAAATTTATATAGGAATGGGGGCAATAATGACAAGTAGGATTCTGGAGGCACATTACTCACAGGAGTGTGCATAATGACAAGGAGCTGGGGTACAAAGTTGAGTGATTCTCTGAAGTTGAACACAATATAGAATGGGGAAATTGTATGGTATTTTAAGTCAATACAAATACAAGTCTGTAATGGGGTAAAAATACAAGTGAGGTAGTGGGGGTTTTAGTAGGAAAAGTAGTGCTTTGATGTGGGAACACTACAAAATGGAGTCTTGACTCTGCAGTGGGGACAGAACTGTGAAAAGAGATTGTGGAGAGGACAATTTGAAAAAGAGGTGACCTGCAGTGGGGCCACAGTGAGAAAAAAATATCTAAGAATATTTTTGGGTGATTGGTTCCTCTAATCTAAAAGGCTCATGAGTTATATAGATTTATAAACCCATGTACTAAAGAGATTTTATTAAAACGAGTGTCTTTTGGGATTTGTTAAACTTCAACTTGTAAAGTATTCATATGTTTTGGTGATCAAGTATGATAAATATGGAGAGCTTTACAATTTTTCAAAAGTGTTTTTGTTTTCTATAACCTTTTTTTGCAAATGGGCATATTAAGTCTATCATTTTTTTTTTTTTTTTAATTAAACCCCACAAACGTGAATTGCTGGTATTTAGGGTCAGCCAGAATATTGAGAGTATATATTATATTACGCCGCCATGGCTACCTTGCTTATAGTTTTTGTCAAGGCCTGATATAATCTTTGCATCTTGCTCTTCATATTGCACTTCTTGAAACATGCTAGGCAAGTTTGTTGCATGGCATTGGTAACTGGTGTTGGCTAAGTGTTGATGCACTGGCAAAAGATCATTCTTCCCTAAATAACATTTTGGTCTAGTCAGAGATTTGCAAACAATCTACAGCTCCTCCCAGCAGACGACCAGGGTAATTAATATAGGGCAACATTCCCCCAGGGATATCTTTCTACTTTTTATTTGTAGAAAGTGCAACAAAAGCTTGTGTTAATCATTGCCCTTTTTTCCAATATTCATCCTCTTGCTCCAACAAAGGAACCAGCCAGTCCCTTGTTTCATTCGGGGCTTGTGTTAGTACAGATGTGGCTACCTTTCAAACGCAGATGCTGGCCAGCCTCTTGTGTCATAAACAGCAGCATGTGACTGTCACATCCTGAAACCTGTGGGGATGGCAGCATTGTAGTTCTAAAAGGTGTTACCTATACTTAACCCAACTTTAAATCGATTGACACTTCTAATAGATGCAAGAAGTTGAACCTTTAGATATTTTCTAACCAGTCAACACTTAATGACTATATAAATGTATTTTTATATTTTTGAAAAAAAGGTTTAATAACTTTTTATATATATATATAATTTGCCATGGCCCACCAGTATGTAAGGCTATAAAAATTGTTCTGCACAGTTCGTGGCTGTGCCCATTGCTTAGGATTCCGTATTGCATGATTCTGTTGTCTCTGCACAAGTGCTAGTCTGCAATTAGCATTTGTTACTGTATTTATATCTCCAGAGTGTTAATTAGCAAATTAAAACATGGTAATAGATTTTTTTTTTTCTTAGCAGTTTTTTTCAAGAAGCCTCACTGAAGAAAATGCTTTTGAAATGATTACTCAATTCTCCATTCACATGCATGAAATATTGAAACTGTAATCTTTGAATGTATGTGAATAGAAACACATTATTTAATGGGGCGTAGCCATTATATACACTGCATTTGTCAAAGTCAAAGCCCTCATTATCCTAAGTTTTGTCTCCCTGTAGCAATTATTTCTGTTTTTATGCTAGGGAAACTCACTTTGAAACTTCATACATTCATATTGGGTCTAAAATTCTTGCATTGGATAATCAAGTTTACCATTTGATGGAGGGTGGACGTAATGAGACATTTTTTTTTTTTTTTAATGAAGAAAACACATTAAAACTGGCAATAAGGGGCACTGTCTATTATCCTGGGAGAGTTTATGTAATGTGCAGTAAGATATTTCACTGGAGTGATATGGTGTACTGTAGTTATTGTATGATGATAGAGCATTGTACATAAACAGCTGGTACTTGGTTTTTATTATGGGGTATTGGGGGAGTTTGGTAGGCTCTGTGAGGGGAGTGGGTATATTGCAGGGAGAGTGGTGTTGGGTATTCACCACACAAGCAAAGGGGGTAGGGATGTGTAGAGGAGAGAATATCTGAGCTCTTATCAGTGCAACAAGGTCCTTCAAATCATTTTAGAAATGCAAGATTTAGCTTCAGCGCTGTTTAAAAGCTTAAAGGGACACTAAACCCAATTATTTTCTTTCGTGATTCAGATAGAGCATGCAATTTTAAGCAACTTTTTAATTTACTCCTATTATCAATTTTTATTTGTTCTCTTGCTATCTTTATTTGAAAAGGGTTTTTTTTTGTTCAGATCTCTGGACAGCACTTTTTATTGATGGATGAATTTATCCACCAATCAGCAAAGACAACCCAGGTTGTTCACCAAAAATGGGCCGGCATCTAAACTTACGTTCTTGAATTTCAAATAAAGATACCAAGAGAATTAAGAAAATTTGATAATAGGAGTAAATTAGAAAGTTGCTTAAAATGTCATGCTCTATCTGAATAACGGAAGAAAAAATTTGGGGTTCAGTGTCCCTTTAACAAAACCCTGGAAGATTTGGCGTGGATTCTCTTTGTGCCCATGAGCTTTTGATCATAGGGCTCATAGTATGTTGCAGAATATGTTGACACTTTATAAATAAAGTATAATATTATTGTGGTGCATTATGGTATATGAAGTGCTGTACTATATCGTGATTGGTCTGGCATTGTGGTAGTTCATTCCTGTACAGGACCTTTTTCTGTTTATATCCGCATATCTACCTGTTTATTTAAAGGCTGCACAGGGTCTTGCCATTCTCTGAACTCTGGTTGCCCCCAGAAATAGGGGGTGGGAATACCAAGCCATCTGGCTGTTTTAACACAGCTGTCCAACAAATTGTCTAGGTCGGAATACAATTCTATTTTTTTTTTTTTTTTTACTACAGAATCTCTTAACAATGTTATTTATACCAGTTGAAAAATTCAATACATCCCAAGCACACTATCCATGTCCTTTTCTATTCCCATTAAGGTAAAATGTCTCTAATGAAGCAACTGAATAGGGCATAATAATCGTTCCTAAAAGCTCCCAAACTGCAGAGAGCAGAACTGTCCTGATTTCACTGTAAAGTCTGTTTTGGTTTCTTTATTCAGTGACTTTTAGTGTTCACAATTCAGTATGGTATGTCATACCGGAGAGGCATCTTAGCAGCCTAATTGGCAGCTCGTAGTGTGACTACAGGGGTGTGATGTGGTGACAGTTGGTTTGGGGATACCAGTAATAAGTTGTGACAGAGCTCTCCAATTAGTAACATTCAAGCTAGGTTTGGAGCTTTGATATGTATGTGTGTATTTTTTTTTCTTATCCTAAATTCTATTCTATTTTGTGTGTGGTTTTTTTTTTTTTTTTTTTTTTTTTTTTTTATTTTGTTGTATGTATAAAAATTTGCTCTTTAGACTAAATTTATCAAGCTGTGGATAAGAACCTGCAACCACAAATTACAAAGCAGTAATCTGATTAACAAGCTGTCATTGATAGACCCCTTGTCTGCCTACTGTTCAAGTGAGTCCCTATATATCCCCAGAGGCAGAACATTTTTTCACTTTCTGCAATGTTTTTTTAGTGAAAAATTTGCTGCAGATCATAATTTTAAATAAAATTCAATTTTAAATTAGGCAGTTACACTAAAGCACCAGTTCAATTGCAATATGTTGGTTAACCAGAGGATAAAGTAATTTTTAAAGTTTTATTATATAGTGCAATAGTTGAAAATTGGATTGCAAATTAGCTGCAGACAAAAGAAATTTGTAAAAATGTCTCTTGAATAAATTAGTTTAATTTTCTCTTAGTCTAACATAGAAATGTATTAATAAAAACGTGCATTGCTCGTAAGAACGTCTTAGATTCAGAAAAAACAGCTTTGCAGACTGGGAAAGGCTAAGGGGTGGGTTAGAGATAGTAAACAATAAATGCACTGCTGCTTTGCTGCGCTACTGCATATTTGACTGTTCTCTTCAAACAGCACTTTGCTCTGGATGCACTGTGATAAGGAAAACTTACACAGTGCAGCCAGAGCACACCTCTGTTTGAAGAGAACAGCCAAATGTGGATCAGCGCTGCAAAGTTAAATCGTTGACAGTTCCTGCATGTGTCCTTTTCTTTCTGCAGACATGCTGCATTTTCTGCGATGACATCTCAGATCACTGTATGTTCTGCCTTGGGGTATATATCTAATTCATTTAAATTAATAAAGTTCAAATTAATACAGTATTCATTTAAGTACAAATTATATCCTCCTTTTCTTTGTTAAAATCTTATCTTAGACATGCTACTGCCAGTTTCTACTTGGGACTAGCAGTGCTCTGCAGCTCACAAGCAATACTTTGTGTTTAACCCCCACATTGCAGGGTTGCTAATTGCATGCTGTAATGATTTAGAACGTCTTTTTTTTTTTCCCCCACTTTGATTGCCCTTTAAATCTGAGCTTGACAAATTTGTTAAAATTCTAGAAGCCAGCCCATAAAACATGCATGCATATATTACACAATCATACATTTATATAATAATCCAATAAAAGTTGGATTTGTATTTCATAGCTACAAGGCCTAAAAAAGGACAAGCTGCACCAAACTTAAAGTGCAGCTGGTGGTGGCCATCGGCAGGGAAGTGGGTGCACCCATTGGTGTTTTGACTCTCTAAACCAGGGCGACAGTAGCTCTCTGGCACCTGGGTTTGTCAAGCTCTGCTTTAAACAGATATTCTACTTTAAATAAATGTAACGGTAGCATTTTATTTTCAATCTCCTATAGCCCATGCCGCAACAAATGATAAATGTGTTTAGTGGTTGGAGCATATGTGCGTATGCTCGCTCACTGACTGGTTACTTATGTCCTAGTAGGACGCAATGGGTGCGTGACTTTGGCTGTGTTTACCAAAACAGAGTTTTTGTTAGCATGGCCCTTTAAATATCCTCTGGGGCACGCACATTTTTTTATCAAATAGAGGAGCCAGTTAGTACCCTTTTGTATGACCAAGTAAGACTGGCAATTGTACAAGCTGCTACAGCTGCATTTGAGCTATTTTTTTGTATCTGTTTTGTGTGTGAATATGGGACCTTATTTTGCTGGAAGTTTTTGTAGTAGACAGTTCACTTATGTGGCTTTATTTTCACAGTAGATGAGTGAAAGACATGAAGGAATTAGCATAAATGCACATCCCATAGTAAATTGCATTGTAAACAGTGTCTTACTTCCTTGAAGTAGTTTTCATTTCTCTCCTGGCAGTGCAAGTGTTAAGAATATCTTTTGTAAATGGTAAAACTGAAAGCGCTCACAAGCACTCGCCCATATAACACAAATGGCTTTGTTTAACTTTTGCTTACTAACTAGAAAATCCTTCAGTTAACAGCCGGGTTAAATTGGGTGCCTGGGGCTTTTTTTTTTTTTTTTTTTTTTTTTTTTTTAAACCTGCATTGCAGACTTCACTGTTTTACTGGGTGGATGCAGATGAGTACTTTGTAACAGGTGATGTTGAAACTCTGAGAGGCTGCCATCTTTAATGAGCGTATCTAATCAGTATATTATTTGCGTATATGTACAGAGGTGCTGTCATAGGATTTTAAAGTGCACAGCTATGTCTACAGTAGATTTTTTTTTTTTTTTTTTTTTTTTAAATTAGCATCATGTTTCTGGTTTTAATACTAACATTTATATAACATTTTAAAACCAAGCTTGACCAATCCTAGTAGACCAGTGAGCAGAGGCCTTTTTATTTTATTTGTGTATTCTGCAGCATACAAGCGATTGTAACATAATCCTGATATGGAAAGTAACAATTTTTTTTTTCTGAATGAAGAAGAGGGTTGAAAGGTGGTTTTCTATTCAAACTAGTAGCATATCTATTTTTTTTTTTTTTTTTTTTTAAATCTGTTTTTATATGAAACAAGAAAAAAATATGTATTTGTTCTATGGGGTTATATTGGGGAAATACCAAGGGGTGGGGAAACTATGCTCCTACTACTCTGGAATTATTTATTTAAAAGATAAATAATCCCTTTATTACCCATTCCCCAGTTTTGCATATACAACACAGTCATTAAAGGGATACTCGAGTCAAAATAAACTTTAATGATTCAGACAGAGCATGCAGTTTTAAAACACTTTACAATTTACTTTCATTATCACATTTTGCACAGTCTTTTTAGGTTTACACTTTCTGGGGAACAAAAGCCTATGGAGCATGAGCACAAGCTCACAGGGTGTATGTATACTAGTCTGTGATTGGCTAATGTCTGTCACATGATACAGGGGGCCGGAATATGAGAGCAAAAATTAATTTGTCAGAAAAAAATCTACTGCTTTATTTGAAATAATAGGTGTTTTTGAATTGTCTTTTTTATTATGCACTTGTTAATTCTGTAATTCTAATGCATTGAGTGGTCCTTTTTTTTAATATACTTTTTACCTCTGGGATTACCTTGTGTCTAACCTGCAGACACAATGTTATCTATGTGGCACACATGAACTAGCGCTGTTTAACTGTGAAAAACTGTAAAATTGCACTGAGATAAGAGGCGGCTTTCAAGGACTTAAATATTAGCATATGAGCCTACCTAGGTTTACCTTTCAACAAAGCATACCAAGAGAAGAAAGCAAATTTAATGATAAAAGTAAAATGGAAAGTTGTTTAAAATAAAAATTGCATAACCTATATGAATCATGCACGTTTTAATTTTGACTAGAATGTCCCTTAAGTTTTTTTTAATCCTGATTTTTATCATGATAGCCCAAACTTACTTTCACTTCTGAATCTAGTTGAGTAACTACTGTTTGAGTTCAGTGTGTGTGTGTGTGTATAGACCGAAAGACCGGGCAATTAATACACCTGTGCAGAAGCACGACAATTCTTTAAACGTGATCTATCAGTCTTTTAGAACCTGATTTGAGATAAAAAATAAAATAAAAAAAAAAAGTGGTAAAGCTTTACAAGCTGAAACAGATCTGGACAAAAATATTCATAAGCCCTCTGGTATTGTTTTTGAAGTATAAGGGGCTGGACCTAAATGGGGCTTTTGGAATGCAGTTCATATGCTTTTTCAATTCTTTTACAATTTTTAAAGGTATATTAAACACTTTGACATTGTTACTCTAGTAGGTTATTTATAACTGTCCCTAACTGGCCTCAGCAGAGGAGATAAGGAATGAGGAAACCTAGGTTACAACATGTCGGCATCCAATACTTTTATGGAAACTAAAACTTAACACTAATTTCTTCAATATTTATACAACTAATATAATTTTACAACCTACATATGCATTTTGATGTACTACATTTTGTAAATAAAATTCAAAATTAAACTTCCATCAGAGCATGCAGTTTTAGGATACATTATTTCCGTTATGAATTGCCTTTGTTGAATTATATATATTATATATATATATATATATATATATATATATATATATATATATATATATATATATATATATATATATATATATATATATATATATATATATATATATATATATATATATATATTTTTTTTTTTAATCATATGTAGGTAGACTCAGGAGCAGCAATGCACTACTGGGAGCTAGCTTGTGAGGGTTGGCTTTACTCAAATGCCTCTTGTCACTGGCTCACCGAATGTTTTAAGATAGTTCCCAATATTGTATTGCTGCTCTGAAGCTGACCTTTAAAGGCATATACAAGTCTATTTCATTGTTTTAATTAAAAAAAACACTAAGCTTGTGGTTGTATATATTATTCAGCATTTTAAAGGGATTTTACCTTTTTCATTAATTTTTATTTTTAATTAATTTCTGAAGGGTGAATTACTTCCTGTCACTGCCCCACAACGTGGCTGTGGTTTCTAAAGGAAAAGTTGCTACTTTACCTTTATGTAAAGTTTTGCTAGGAGACACCTAATAATAGCGGCAGTCAGTTTGTTTTCCATGCTCTTTAGAGGACTTTCGCTGCAAGACTTGTGTTAGTAGAACCTGAGTTCTGGAATTAACACAATCTGTTTATTTTTGTTTACTTTTTGATCTGATATATTTTTTTTTTTTTTTTAAAAAAAAACCGTTTCATTCCCCTTTAACTATTTGTATCCCCTGCAATATTGCAATAATAGAATGCTCTACTCTAACACATTTTCAATTATTTTTTCTTTTTTACTTTTTATGTCCCTTTTTAAGTCTAGTGATCATGCTAGACCATAAAACTGGCCGTTGATTTAGGTCAGCATATCTGCTATA
This sequence comes from Bombina bombina, assembly GCF_027579735.1. NCBI lineage: Eukaryota > Metazoa > Chordata > Amphibia > Anura > Bombinatoridae > Bombina > Bombina bombina. The sequence continues at coordinate 1,401,265,924 of NC_069499.1, forward strand.
CATTCTATATTTTATGAAACACACTGGCAACGCTCTGACAGCTGCTGAAGCCGCTTTCCATAACCAGCTTTAGAAGCCTTTACTGCATACCCAGAAGAGAAACGTACTAATATTCTTTCTGACCATGGCTGGGAAGAAAACATGATTGAATGTTAAGTGTCTCTGCAGGAGACCCAAGAGGCTTCAGCCTCTGTTTGTACACATACAGTTTCTGGCCTATTCACGGCTGCTCAGTGTGAAGAAATCCTGCTAATTCTTCTGTTTTTAAAAGTGTGAAAGTGCATAAGGAGAGATGGTAATGTTCTATTCTTTGTTAATAATCTCGGATTTCTCTGCAGTACTAAAATGGTGATTACAACTCATGGGTTTCTCCTGCTGGTGCGTGTGACAGAAAATGAATCGGCTTTCTCAACAATTTGAGAATGCACGTTATGGGCTCTAGGTAAAGAAACCAAGGAACTCCCTTTTTATTGTATATATTTTTTGTGGTATCTAAATTGTTACTGTATTAGATTATTGTAATATGTTTTTATTATGGTCTCCAAAAAAACATTAATGGGAAAAGTCTATTCCATTTAAATTGCATGCCCTATCTGAATCATGAAAGTTTAAACAACTTTCCAATTTAGTTAATTTTTATCATCAAATTTGCTTTGTTCTCTTCGTATTATTTGAAAGATAAACCTATATAGGCTCATATGTTAGTTTCTAAGCCCCTGAAGGCTGCCTCTTATCTCAGTGCATTTTCACAGCTATGCAGCACTAGTTTGTGTCGTATTGATAGCTCCACAGCAGTGAGCACAATGTTATTTATGAGTCAGCACTGATTGGCTAAAATGCAAGTTTGTCAGTAAAACTGAAATAGGGGGCAGTATGCAAAGGCTTAACAAGGTAATAAGAGGTAAAAAGTAATTAACCCCTTAATAACCAGAGACGTACCCTGTACGTTTTCGGCTTGGGAGAGGCAATGCCTAGTCATCGGGTTGTAAGCCCACTGCTTCTTCCACAATTGTGTGAGACTGCCTCACAAGGTACTGTTTGTCAAATATATTTTGTATCATCTGTTCATTTTGGAGAGTGCATCTGCACTAAGTGATCCTTAAAGGGACATTCACTTAAGTAACTTATTACCACTAAATGGTTCTACTTTACATCATGGTTTTATTAAGTATATAACTAGAATGGTGTGATATGTCTAAGCAGGCTAAATAAATGTAATTTTGAAATATTAGTGCAGCCTTGGTCACTTTTTAGCAATTGAATAATTGTATCAATTGTTCTTTTCTTTAATTTTTTTTTCATTTCAGTTTAATTAATCAGTTGTAATGAAGATGTGCTTTAAAGGTACAGTCTACTCCAAAATGTGTGATGTTTAAAAATATAGATAAAGCCTTTACTACCCATTCCTCAGCTTTGCCTAACAAACATTATTATATTAATATACTTTAAAGGGACAGTATACATTAATTTTCATATTACTGCATGTAATAGCCACTACTATAAAGAAGAATATGCACAGATAAAACCTTTTTAAAAACTTACTTAGAAGCTCCGAGTTCAGCATTGTTTGAGGTTGTCTGGGACTCCCACTGAAAGGGACTGGGTAAACAAAAAGAGCAGACACTCCCCTGCATATGAAAACAAGGAGCCTGTAAACGCGTGTATACATCTGACACTGTGGGGCTTGGTTGGGAATCTCCCTTTAAACATTAACATTTCTGCCTGTTTCTAAGCCTCTGCATGTCACCTTTATCTCAAGGAATTTTTATGGCTTTTCACAAAACACTGTTGGTTCATGTGTGCCATAAAAACATTGTGTTTACTCCCTTGTAGTTATTCATGAGCCTGCACTAATTGTCTAAAATGCAAGTATGTAAATAGAATTGAGATAAGGAGGCAGTCTGAGAAGGCTTAGCTACAATGTAATCAAAGATTTAAAAAGTATATTAACCCTTTGAGTGCTAATGACGGCTCTGAGCCGTCAGAGTTTCTCACTCTGGTGCTAATGACGGCTCAGAGCCGTCACTAGCACTCTCCCACCTTGAGGGAGATCTGGGGGCTCCTTGCTGCTCCTACCCCGGCGATCGTGCCTGTAGAGTGACAGGCATCGCCGGGGCTTCACGTGATGCATGGGGACGTCACCGCGCAACTTTATTTATACTTAACAATGTTAAGTATAGGAGGAGGGGGCATGCTGCTTAGAAGCCTGTATCTCAGGCATCTAAGCAGCTACAGACCCCCAAGACCCATTGTTGGAAAGGTAATCGCCTAACCTTTCCAACAGTGTAAGTATTGGGGGTCTGTAAAAAAAATAAAAGTTAAAAAAAAAGTTTTCAAACATTTCAAAAATAATAATAAAAAAAATATTAGCACCCAGGTGGGAAATGGCTTAGCAGCCAAAGGGTTAAAATAACGGCGTTATGTAAAACTGGGGAATTGATAATAAAGAGATCTATATTTTTTTTTTTTTTTTTTTTTCATGTGGTACTGAAATTCTAATTAAAAAAAAAACAAAAAAACCCTAAGAAAACACAAGCAGTCCAAATAAGTTAAAATAGTACAAAACTGTAATTCATTATGCTACACTGCTTAAGATAGGAAGGTTGTTTTTAGGATTGGACTAGTGATTCTAATCTCAATATGAATAGTAGAGGACATCACTGTTAGATAGTATGTATGTGTAATTAATTAAACATACGTCTTTAAGCAATATACACACTCCCGTCTTAGCCTCATTAACGGTTTACTAAGAACAGTACAAGTGGTAGTTGTATCTATCATTATTATTTTTTTTTAATTTTTTTTTTTTTTTATTACCACTCTTTTCCATTAAGCTGAATAGATTTATCTATATGCAATATTAAGAGTGTATGATTGTTTTGTATTTATCCTTAGCTAGGGATCCTTATACCATAATACATGAAATTGTTACAATGAAATGGTTAATAAATTGATTAGTTTTGGCACAATTGTTTAATTATCCAATTAACGTGTGTATATAGTTAGGCCGTTAAGGCAGGTCAACCACAAGTCTGAGTACGGATCTGCTGAGCTGAAAGGTGTCAGACCTGGCTGTTTCTGCCACTACTTTTTCCCTTTGGATTACCCTGGCTTGCATGCCGTTTTGGTTTAATTGACATCAATAAACTTACTTGTTTTACTGGAGCACTGTTTGGATACTTTCCTTTCGTCTTTGCCACTCAAATTCGAATACGTTGGCTGCTCACATCAAAAACGTTTTTAAATTTTTTTTGTGAGCTGTTTTGATTGTTCTCTGACAATCTGAGCTCTAGCAAAAAAATAAACGTCTGAGTGCCTTATGGCTCGAAAAGCATGTTAAAGTGCATCTTGATTACAACTGATGGATTCAAGTCCGTCTAAAATATCACTAACATTTGGTATCTGTTTACTCAAAGGGGAACATTTACCATCACTTTAAAATAAAGGTCCCCTTTAATCAGCAGCTGGTAAATGCCCACATTGCTTCACCACACTCCTTACATGTCTCAACTTGGTCCTCTGGTCAAATTTACCAATCCCTGGTTTAAAAATGTGAACTGTCTGGAGGTGTAAAATCAGATGATTAAACATTGGCTTGCATTTGGTATCTAATGTATTCTTTGAAAGGGTTCCCTCTGTGTTTGTTTTGTTTAAAGGGATACTGAACTCAACTTTTTTATTTCATGATTCAGATAGAGCATGTAATTTTAAACAACTTATAATTTACTCCTATTTTTACTTTGTTCTCTTGGTATCTTTATTTGAAAAAGCAGGAATGTAAGCTTACGAACCGGCACATCTTTGGTTCAGCACCTGGGTAGCGCTTGCTGATTGGTGGCTAAATGCTAGGATTTAGCAGCACTAAAAATAATCTGGAGTTTCATTGATCCCTTTAAAAAAAAAAAAAAAATAGGCGCTAATCTCACCCTGTCTGTGCTGCAGTAGCTCGCTAAAGTCAGAGCCTCCGGCCTCCCACGGCACCTCTAAACCAATAGCCGTGCTAGCATACAGAACACGGTCAGATGACAAGCAAGGCTATTGGTTTATAGGTTGAAATGTCGCCTCATTGAGAGAAGCGCACTGTGTCGTGGGCAGCCGCAGGCTCTGACTTTAACAAGCTGTGGCGGCACAGACAGGGTGAGTTTAGCACCTCCCCCCCCCTTTTTTTTTTTTTTTTTTTTTTTTTTTAAAGTGATCCATAAAATTTCAGTTATGTTAAGTGATGGTAAATCCTAGCATTGTTTAAATGCTTGGATTTACCATCCCTTTAATATCTTTTCAAAGTGCACAATCTCCCAGGGGATAGATACATGAATGTAAGTGTTGAATTTGACTGGTGTGTGTTAAAAAATCTGCACATTAGAAGGTCAGTAGAATCTCTAGAAACTGCTTTATTGCCAGCCCAAAGTAGCATTGTTGTAGTTGTGATACATATTTAGAGAAAAAAATATATAATTAAGTCCCAATGTAGCACGACCATTTGCTTTCCCTGAAAATTCTACTCCAAAATGTTTCTATTGAACAGTAGTTTAAAACAGGGCTCGACAAACCCAGGAGCCTGGGAGCCACTGGCTCCTAGAATTTTACCCCTGGCTCCTAATTTTTGGGTTATTCTCAATATATTTATATACAAATCCCACTGTCTGACTCCTAAAAATATGTCTGGCTCCTAATTTTTAAACAGATTTTTCAAGCACTGGTTTAAAATATAATTTTGATATACAAATTTGATAATAATAAAAAAAAAAAAGAATTGTAACATGTTGGTATTCTGTTAACGTGTTAATCAGAATCATTATTTGAATGTACTTTGTCTAATGTTCAATTTGAACCTGAAACATTTTGACACAATGTCTGAATATACAATACACATTCATAACTGGAACAAATGATTGATGTTGTGAGCGTTTGTTTCAAGCAAATGTTGAATTGTATGGTCATTTTTAGACAGTGATGTGAAACTAACTGTTTTGAAGCACGCTGCATTTTAGTTTCTTAAAGGACCAGTAAATACAGTAGATTTGCAAAATCAACACATGCATGATAAAGACAATGCAATAGCACTTAGTCTAAAATTCACATGAGTAGATCTCCCCCCCCCCACCCCCAGTTATGGCAATTTCCGCTCCTGCTGTATCATGTGACTGCCATCAGCCAACCAGAATGCATATACGTATATTCTGTGAGTTCTTGCACATTCTCAGTAGGAGCTGGTGACTCAAGTATAAATATAAAGAGACACTGCACCTTTTTATTAATTGAATTAAATTGGAAAGTTTTTTAAAATTGCTGCTCTATCTGAATCATGATTTTTTTTAAATTTTGACTTGTTCCCTTTTTTAAGTGCTTGACAAGGTTGTCCAAAATCTGAGGAGCCAGAAAATGTTAAACGTTTATATGTGCATATATAATTATTTTATTAATTTATCAAATGTAACCTGAAGGAAGTAGGAGACAAGATTTTTTTCTTTTTCTTTCTTCAAGTACGTGGGATATGCTTTGCCAGGAATGCAGGATTTAGTTCCTAATGAGATGCATGGTACTTGATAGTTTTGACCTCTGTTATTTTGTTGCCCCTTTAATAATACAATGACATTTTAATGACTCGGAGCATTTAATTTTAAATAACCTTTCTCCCTCCCCCCCCAATTTAATAATTAATTATTGCATTTATTTTCATGGTATCCTTTTCTGAACAACCCAGCTCATAGGACCATCAGGAACATGCACTCTGGCAGCAGTGTTTACAAATCCATTTTTTTTTCTTTCTTTACACTGCTGCCATAGAGTGCAAAAGATGTGTATTCCCCTGACCATACAAAAAACCCACCAAAACATATTATCTAAAACTGGAAAATTGTGTAAGATTGAATGAATGCTTTGTCTAGGCCATGACCATTTTTTATTTTGACTTTACTGTCCCTATAGCACAAAGATCAAGATTTTAGTAAATATTTCTGTTACTACCGGGGGGAATGAAATAACTGCAGTCATATTTGACGACAGATTCTTGTTTTATTTATAATTTCCTCGTACTAAGATAACAACTATTTGGTTAGTTACAGTGGTCAAATTTAAAGGGACAGTCTAATTGAAAATAGTTATTATTTAAAAAGATAACCCCTTATTAAACCCATTTCCCCAGTTTTACAACACTGTTATAGTTCATATACTTTTATACCTCTGTGATTACCTTGTATCTAAGCCTCTGCAGATTGCCCCCTTAACTCAGTGCTTTTTTAAAACTTGCATTTTAGCCAATCGGTGCTGGTTCCTGCATAACCATTATCATTCTCACGGGAGTGAGCACAATGCTATCTATATGGCACTCATGAATTTGCACTGTCTAGCTGTTCAAGATTTTAAAAAGCTATAAAAAAGCACTTGGATAAGAGGTGGCCTGCAGGGGCCTAGAAACAGGCAGGGTTGGATTAAAAAAGTATATTACTATAACAATGTTTATGCAAAGCAGAGAAATTGGTGGTAAAGGCATTTTAACCTTTTTTAAACCATAAAATGAAATACAGTAGACTTCCTTTTAAAATGTTAGACTTGAGTTGCCACATTACTGTGCACAGCCTCACAAGTTTAGATAATAACATTGGTCAGAGTCTCTGCTGCTGAATAAAACCACTGTGAAACTTCTATATAGCAGGTGTTCCCAAAGGTGGATTGTGGGCTTGTACAAGTAGTTTTCTTGCCAATCAATCTCCAGATTGTTCGTGCGATTTCATTGTTTACTGGAAGCCAGTAGTGACATTTTTTCATGAAACAATTCTCTAAATGTTTCCACAAGTATATTTTGTATTACAACTGATAGTTTGTGTATGTAATGATCTGACACGGGTGGCAATTCTGTGCGATATATGCACCAGAAGATTACACTGATTATATTTACAGTTGCTCAGGACATACATCTTGTGTCTATTGAAAACAAAAGTGTGTGTGTTCCGATCAACTACAAGAAGTAAAATGCCTGGGCAGTTTACAGCTCTGATGTTGGTTTTGGAAAGAGTTTTGTTTTAGCCCCTGCTGCACCATTAGTAGTTACTTGTTTGCCAGCTTCAGAATTATCATTTAGGTGTAACCCAGCTTACTTGAATACAATCCAAAGCAATTTAGGACTGGACTGAACAAACAAACCTATTCAAATATTGGTGAGGTTCTCGGGCACTCTGCCAGTAAAAGTCTTAATCACAGCCAATGTGCAGGCCCCGTATAATCCATGTATAGATGGGGAGGAGGATAGACCAGGTTAAACAAGTTTGCTGATCCCCCCTTTATTTATTTATTTGCTTTTTTTTTCCTCTCCAAGGTTATAGGTTGTTTTATAGATATTAAAGGGATAGAAAGGTCAACATTGAAATGTACATTTCAATTTTAAATAGAAGCAATAGTAAAAGTTATTACTGTTTTTAAGTAGCATATGCACATATGCTTTGAGGGGCCCGTGCACCAGAATTCAAGCTCAGAGAGCTGGCTGTGGTGTGTATTGTTTCTGAAAGATTAATTTGTGTCATACAAGCCATTGCTGACTTCTTAGGGTTTAGTGTTTAAAGGGACAGTCAACACTAAAATAGTTATTGTTTAGCAAGATAGATAACTCCTTTACTACCCATATCCCCAGCATGGGTATATTAATATACTTTATAACCTTTTTAAACCTCTAAATTTTTGCCTGTTTCTAAGCACTACACACAGCTTCTTATCACATGCTTTATTTGGCTTTTCACAACAGGAGACTGCTAGTTCATGTGGGCTATATAGATAAATAACTCCACGGGCGTAACCCTATATTTATTATTATTATTAGTATTTTGTAGAGCGCCAACAGATTCCGTAGCGTCCTATAAACAAAGGCAGAGTACAACAAAACAATTATAGGGATTAAATTGGTAGAGGGCCTGGCCAATAGTTTACACTGCTGTAGTCAGTTCTTAAGAAGGTGATCTGCAAGCAGTTGGGCTCTTAGGCTTACATTTTAAGGGTGGTTTCAGGGGATAGCAATGGAGGAGAGGAACTGGTATAAAAGAAAGGTTACGGTAGGTTGTATGCATCCCTGAACAGTATAGTCTTTATGGAGCACTTGAAGCTTTTTAAAACTAGAAGAGGTAGGTCTTGTGGAGCAAGGCAGAGAGTTCCACAAGATGGCAGCCAGTCTGGAGAAGTCCTTGTAAATGGGGAGTGTGATGAGGTGACAAGGAGAGGGAGGAGAGTAGGAGGTCGTGAGCAGAGGTGAAGGGGACGGGAGGAAGAGGGTCTAAAACATAGGGGGGGAGCAGTGCAGTTGAGGCTTTGTATGTCAGAATGAGAATTTTGTGTTGATCCTAGAGGCAAGAGGAAGCCAGTGAAGGGATTTGCAGAGAGGTGCAGCAGATGAAGAGCGACGTGTAAGGAAGATGAGTCTGGCAGAGGCATTCATTATGGATTGTAAAGGAGCTAGGCGGCAGGTGGGGAGACCAGAGAGGACAGAGTTGCAGTAAGCGAGGCGGGAAAGAATGAGAGTGGATTAAAATCTTAGTTGTGTCTTGTGTAAGGAAGTGTCTAATTTTTAGAGATGTTTTTAAGGTGGAAGCGGCAGGCTTTAGCCAATGACAATGTGAGGAGTGAAAGAAAGATCTGAGTCAAATGTGACCCCGAGACATCGGGCATGCGGGGGGTAATGATGGAGTTGTCGACAGTTATAGAGAGATTGGGGGTGGAGAGTTTTTTTGAAGAAGGGGGGAAAATAAGGAGCTCAGTTTTGGAGAGATTTAGCTTGAGGTAGTGAGAGGACATCCAGTTAGAGATGTGAGAGAGACAGTGACACGGGTTAGCAAGTAAGGAGATAGGTCTGGTGCAGAGAAGTAGATTTGGGTGTCGTCTGCATACAAATGATATTGGAAAACCGTTGGGGACTTTTAGGGAACCTAGTTTATGACGTGTAGATTGAGAAGGGGAAAGAGCCTTGCGTTACTCTCTGACAGAAAGTGGTGACGGGGCAGAGGAGGTGCACTAGAGAAGGCTAACACTTAAGGTATGGTTTGACAGGTAGGAAGAGAGCCACGAGAGGGCTGTGTCACAGATTTTGGAGAGATTTAGCTTGGAGGTAGTGAGAGGACATCCAGTTAGAGATGTGAGAAAGACAGTGACACTGGTTAGCAAGTAAGGAGGATAGGTGTGGTGCAGAGAGGAGTAGATTTGGGTGTCGTCGGCATACAAATGATATTGGAAACCGTGGAACTTTTAGGGACCCTAGTGATGGACGTGTAGATTGAGAAGGAGAAGGGGACAGAAGACAGAGCCTTGCGTTACTCTGACAGAAAGTGGTGACGGGGCAGAGGAGGGCCCTAGAGAAGGCTACACTTAAGGTATGGTTTTGACAGGTAGGAAGAGAACCACGAGAGGGCTGTGTCACAGATGCCGAAGGATTGGATAGTTTGGAGCAAAAGAGGGTGGTCAACAGTGTTAAAGGCTGCAGACAGATCAAGGAGGGTAAGCAGAGGGAAGTGGCCTTTTGATTTTGCTGTAAGTAGGTCGTTGGTAACCTTAACAATTGCTGTCTCTGTGGAGTGATGGGGAAATCCAGATTGCAATGGGTCAAGGAGGGAGTTTATTGTAAGGAAATGGGATAGGCGTGCATAAACTAGTTTTTCGAGAATCTTTGATGCAAGCGGGAGGAGGGAAATAGGGTGGTAGTTGGATTGGGAGGTAGGATCAAGGGAAGGTTTTTTTGAGGATAGGTGTGACCAGTGCATGTTTCAGCGATGAGGGAAATATACCGGTGCTGAGGAAGAGGTTGAAAGTGTGTGTGAGTATAGGGGTAAGGGTAGCAGAGAGGGAGGGGAGTAGCTGTGAGGGGATAGGGTCAAGGGGACAGGTAGTGAGGGTGAGAGCGTAGTATAAGTGCCGAAACTTTCTTCCTCAGTAACAGGGGGAGAATAAGCTAAGTATCTAAACACTAACTTTAAAAAAAACAAACAAAAAAAAACCTTTTTAATTTATTATCTTGCAAACATAACTTATACTTATGTTCCTCCATCCGCTCAATACTGGATTTTTATTTATCACAAGGAAGTAGCCAGTCCCACCTGCTTTTACGTGTTCTCCATGCGCGCGTCCAGTGAAGCATGCTAGATTGTGCTTTCGCGGTATTGATCTCTATAGATCGATGTGTTTTGCTCGTTGTCTGAAGTTGGGGAGCAGGGTCCGGAGGTGGTGGTATGTCGGACGAGCCAGGACTCATTATGGCTACTGAAGCAATGCACATGTGTGTCTCATGAACGCGCTTGTTTTCAGTCAAATCAATGATACACACATGCGTACTTTAATTTGGGGGCGTAGTTGGTCTATTCAGATGCCAGTTGGGGGACCTTATTAAAAATGAAGACAATCTTCATCATTTCCAAAATTTTTTTTTTTTTAAAGCGGAGTGATGGCGACTTAAAAGGGACACTGAGCCAAAAAACATATTTTGTGATTCAGACAGAGCATGAAATTTTAAGCAACTTTCTAATTTACTCCTGTTATCAATTTATCTTCGTCTCTTGCTATCTTTATTTGAATAAGAAGGCATCTAAGCTTTTTTTTGGTTTTAGGTACTCTGGACAGCACTTTTTTTATTGGGGATGGACTTTATCCACCAATCAGCAAGAACAACCCAGGTTGTTCACCAAAAAATGGGCCGGCATCTAAACTTACATTCTTGGCATTTCAAATAAAGAGTACAAAGAGAATGAAGAAAATTTATTAATTGCAGTAAATTAGAAAGTTGCTTAAAATGTCATGCTCTATCTGAATCACGGAAAGAAAAAAAATTGGGTTCAGTGTCTCTTTAAGGTAAAATTATTTAGTTATTATGACGAAATTAAGAAAATCATGAATTGAACTCCACCTTATTTATATGTACTCTAAGTTGCGACATAGACGTTCATTGTAGGTTTACTTTTTCCTTAAAAGATTATATATATAATATATATAAAAAAAAAGCTCTTTTACGCTTTGATTTTATATGTTCTGTGGTATCTGGTACTGGTTACCCCTTGCTTAGCATCACTAATGCCCCTCTGAGCATTTTGGGCACAAACATTCATATACACCTGTTGCTTTATGACAGTGGGTCACATGATGTTAAGTGAATATGGTCAAAAAAAACAATAGACACCGAACTTCACCAAGTAAGAGTGTCTATGTAGGAGGTGCGCCAGATAGCAAAATGTAAATGAGAAGGATTTTATAAACCTTTATTATTAAGTAATTATATATAACATGGCATATGCAAATCTCTGTCTTAGTATATTACTATTACACTCCAATAATAGTGACACCTACGCAACTATATATATATCAAAAGTATTCACATTTAACAAAAAGTCAATAGTTGTATTTGTCCAGATATAAATAATCCAAATACATGTGGTAAGCGGGTATGCACAAGGATAGGCAGCTCTCTCCAATAAAGTGTGGATATGAACAAGTCCTGGAAAGACAAAAAATGAGAGGCACTCTTGGTGTAGTATGTCCTAGACAGACATCAAAGAACAGGACAATGATGGTAACTATACTCACAAGGAGGCTGTTGCTACATTCAGTGCAATATCGAACAAGCCGAACAGCTTACAGAGCCGTTCGGACTGACCTCGCAAGGCAGTAGACCGCTGTAGCCACAACGAGGGCTCCTCACAGCAGCTGCTTCCGGTGACAAAATCCCAATGCGGGGCTCCGATCAGCTTACCAGCAAATAGTCCCCAGTGATATGGCTCCAACCGGATCTTTCACACTCAGGGTATATAATAAATTCCAAACTCCAGAGCAAGGAAAAAAAGGTTAAATGTTTTCTTAAAACAAATAAAATTGTTGCTTAGCAATGCTGTTTCTAGCGCTTCGTGCCGTTTCATCAGGCTAATATAATTGCCTGTAATACACAACTATAAAGAAGGAATATGTGCAGATATAAACATCCCAGTATAAAACCTTTTCAAAACTTATTTAGAAGCTCCCATTTTTAGCACTGTTGATGAGTTTAGGCAGGGACACCCAGTGAAAGGGGAGGCGTGAAAACGAGAAGAACAGACACTAACCCATCCCCCCCCCTTTCCTGCATATGAAAAGACAAATAACATAAACTGGAGCCAGCAGGAGTCTGTAAACACAAGTATACATCTGAAACTGCTGAACTTTGTTTAGGAGTCTGAAAATCAGCACAATGTTCGTTAATTATTATTTTTTTTATTTTTTTCCTACAAAAACACTACCAGATGGGCTATATAAATGAATCTTCTACAAAATAATTATGCGAAGATGGAATCTAATGTACAATGGTCCCTTTTTTAATAGTCCTTTATAGCGTAAAGGAAATATTTAATTAAAAAAAACAAGCCATATTTACATTACCGTCAGGTTTTGTTGATTTAAGCTATGTGAAAAAAAAGCTGCATAAAGTATTTTCAAATCTATCAAGTGCTGTTTTTCCTATTGCATATATGTTGTACTGTGTATACTTTCAATGAACTTTAACAATGATGGAAAAATAATTTTGATATGTAAACAGACAAGAATGGATTGAAATTTCCATTAGTTTTAAAGGAGAGAATTGTGTGCGATTGATAATGTACTCTTATAAATATTCTACTGCTGGTATTTATGAATTTTCTGATATTTTCTAATTGGGCTAAATACTTAAAAGGACAAGAAACCCCAACATTTTATTTCATGGATTCAGATAGAACATATTTTCAAACAACTTTCCAATTTACTTACGTTATTGAATTTGAAGGAACAGCATTGCACTACTGGCAGCTAACTGAACACATCTAGTTAGCCAATCACAAGAGGGACAAATGTGTGCAGTGCACCAATCGGGCTGCAAGCTCCCCGCTAGTGTAGGATATGTGTGTATTCCAAGAGAACTAAGCACATTTGAAATAGAAGGTAAATTTAAAAATGTCTTAAATAAAATTACATTCTCTATCTGAATCATGCAACTTTTAATTTTCCTATTCCTATAGTTTAAAAATGTTTGACCATGGCCTTGTGGGTTGCCAAACTCCATAATCTCATTGTAAGATGAAAGGCTCGGGGTGGCTTCAGTACTAAGACTGACTTTACCAGGTGATAAATGAATCTCATGCAGTGGTGTTATATAGGGGCTTCATTTTAAAGTGGAGGTTATGAGCTTTAAATTAAGAGGGCATAGGGGTCTCTAGGTCTTTTTCAATGACATACTACAGGCACATACTCCCTTCCTAAATAATGCACTTTTTATTTTTTTATTATTATTCATTGTATACCCCAAGACATACAATTACTTTTTCTACGAATTTTCTTGCGGGTCTGTAGGAGTTAAGGGAGCTGAGATTGAGAGGATTCTAAAAGCACCTTGCCCATCCTGCTCCTTTCTTCTATTTAGTGATACTGTTAAAGGGATATGAAACCCATTTTTGGTGCAGAACCCTGGGTAGCGCTTGCTGATTGGTGGCTATATTTAGACACCACTCTGCAAGCATTTCCCAGGTGCTGAAACAAAAATGGGCTGGCTTCTAAGCTTAGATTCCTGATTTTTCAAATAAAGATAGCAAGAGAATGAAGAAACACTGACAATAAGAGGAAATTAGAAAGTTGCTTAAAATTGCATGCCTATCTGAAACATGAAAGTTTAAATTTTGACTAGACTATCATTTTAACTGTCCATAAACCCCACTTACATCCCAGGAATTCCCCAATTGTGGCCTAACCCGATGCCACCCAAGACTGCAGGAGGGCCGCGTCACCTGCCATAACGGCATTGTGTGGATGATAATGTGTCGTCATCAGAAGTTAAAGGTTTTATTTATATATCTATATGTTTATAACCTAATATAATTTTTATTTTTAGGATTTTAAAACACTCAATTTTAATCTCTCTAGTTCATCTTGGATACATTAAGGTTATTATGTAGCGTTAATTAACTTTCTATTGATCCCACTGTAACACAAGTCCTAAATACATCCTTATAGTAGTACCTAGTCCCCAGATGCTGTAATGACAATAACATGCTCTGACCTTGTAAGGGCCCAAACATTTATGACCAAAAGGTTTATAGCTTCTAGCTTTATCTATAATTAGTCACTTGCAGACCATGACTGTATTATACCGGAGGGGCCTCTAGTCTGAACTTCAGCTTTGTCTCTGATAGCTTTTGAATTTGACCTTGTCTCTGTCGTAATGTGCATTTATTATTTCTGCATAGTAGCAACATACGTAAAATGCCAGAATTCTATAAATATATGGCAGGCAGAACCAGCTAACAATGTTGTCTTATGTGTATAGCCATCAACTTTAATTATTGGCTTCCTTTTGTGTACCGAGCTTTGGAACTTTTCCTATGTTAGCTGTACAAGGAAGGCAGGCAGAAAATAACATGATGGAAGAGGCAGGTTCGGTGAAAGATGACACTTGGACTCAAATTTGGATCTGATTGACCATGATATCTTACCCCTTCCTGCCGTTAGTCTGTTCTATCCTGTCCTTACTGTGCTGGGCTTTAGCGCAATTAGGACGGCATGGAACGTCCTAACTGTTTGGCTGTCGTAAAATCATATCCGCTTCCATTATGAGATTGTGGGCTGGGTTGTGTGCCTAGCGTCATAAGCACTCACCCCTGACCTAATCCCATCATTGACATCACACAATCGCATGATTTTAATTTTTACTTATTTGTTTACATCAGAACTTTTTTTTTATTTTTTTTAAACTAATATTACATGCTCTTTCATTGTAGCATGTCATTTTAACACTAGTGATACTGCTATTTATTGTGTTTTGACTATGCTTTAATCCCCTTTTTGGGTCAAAGTCCCTTTCAGGAGTTGCAGAGAACTGCTAGTCCTGAGCAGAAACGGCTGTGGAGCTTATCAACAACACTAGTCACATGTGTGTAGTTTTCACTATAACGGACCTTTAAATCAGCGGTGATCAACCTTGCCCCCCCCCCCCCCAGAGGTTTTTGGAGCTACATTTCCCATGATGATCAGCCAATTTAAAGTGTCTGAGCATCATGGGAAATGTAGTTCCAAAATCTCTAGAGGGCCAAGGTTGCTCACCCCTTGCTTTAAATGATCTAAGAAATAAATAATGTTATCTTTACACTAGAATGTCTCTTTATTCAAACCATAAGTTCTGACTAAAGTAAGATAATGCCAAGTCTATGGCCGATTACATTCCTTCCTCTAATTTGATATGTTTTTTAGATAATTGCAGTTTAGATTTAAAATGGCATTTTCTTTAACCATTCCAAGAGGATTGCAGGGAACACTTGTGTGTTTATACACAACCAAATATATTACATTCTCTAC